>NW_028280381.1:0-51850 GCF_059751315.1 Micrasema longulum
TGACGTAGGGCCTTACGCGCGGATGAAGAGGAAACACAGGGGACTCCCCTCGTGAAGTCCCGTCCGCTGATCTGACTCCCGACTCCTAGTTCTAAGGTCATAAAACCACCACCCTCATCTCGGTACTGCCAAAGTCCTTTGATCAAATCTATTTTGTAAATACGGGGTTTTTGTTTCAATGCATTTAGATTTACTATTTTTAATGTTTATTTATTTATTATTATAGATAATACGTTTTAGTTCTTATATAACAACTCATTTTCAATCAAAATGTATATTTAATTACTCAGCAATTAAAAATTATGAATTTATACGATTATTTACAATGAGGAATTCCACTGTTTTCTATTAGCGTACTATTTAACTAAGCAAAAATATTTTTATTTTTTTTCGTGGGTTATTTACAAAGATATGATTTTTTAAAGTTACATTTATCAAATACCGCGCCAAATGACTGTAATCAGTGTGTCACTTTTCAGTAGTGACGTCATGAAACGGTTGGCGTTCTTACTTTCACTGACCTGACAAGAATCTATGGAATATTGCTTTGATTACTTCATTAAGTTGATCGTAATTTGCTCATTTCTATGTTATGGTTGTTTTTACGAACGTTTCGATTTAGAAAAACCTACAAAGTTGACATAATCTCTGGTTGAAATGTCAAATTATACAAATTATACTTTTTTTTTTTTCTATGGTCAAAACGTTGCGGGGGCTTTAAGCGGAAACTGGAAATACTACACGTAGATACAAGGAGTGACGTCGTTATTTACGATTTTAAAATGAATACTATTTTTGACATTTTTTTATTTATTTTTGCGTGCGTTTTTGAGATATTTCATCCTACTCCAAAATTTTTAAATATTCACGTGTACACGAAAACATTTTTAAAATCTAATTCCGGGTTGGGCTGGAATTCCTAATTGTAAATATCGATATCGTCATTAGTAAGACGTCTCGAAATAAGAAGTTGTATTGAGAAAAAAAAATTAACATTAAATTTAATGAAGAATTTTTTTTTATTTCCAATTTCCGTCTGTTGACTTTTGTGATTTAAAAGAGCGGAAACCTTTATCGTGTGGGTGAGATTCATCTGAATGAACCAATTCCATTTTGACATACTCAAAACATCGTTGACAATATTGCGTTTTCTTTCAAAATTCAAAATTTTTGTTTTCCCACTCCGGGAGCCTCCTGAAAAAACAGAGGAACATTCCGCTTGATCTTTTTCTTCTTCTTCTTGCGGTGCCTTATCAGGTCCCCCCGACGTCGGCGATCATAACAGCGAAAGCATCTCGGTCTTGCAACTGACAACTGCTTGTTGGATGTACTCGCCATAGTGATTCCTGGGAAAAGATGACCAGATTTGTTTCCCGTGGATCTTTCTGTCGGGTTACCTTCCCTTAGCTGGTTGGTTCTAGTTTGGAGGCGCCAGAAACTCGCCTTTCATCCTCTCATTATCTGCTGGGATCACACCGTTACTAGAATGATCCCATTGCCCAGGGTTCACGACGCGGACGCTAACGAGTTGGACTAGTCAGTAGTGTTGCCGGTGGAATGCAACTGGGCATTCGCAGCATTTAATAGAATCACACCCTCCAGCAAGATGTGACTCTCTGCGACCCCACTGACGGTTCAAATCCCAATTGTGGTCAACTTTTTTTAAAATCCCAATATTTTTTTAAATTAAAAACATAAATGTAAATAGTCTTTTTGAAATTTGAGACGATCCTTAATGTCTCAGACTAGCATCCCTTCCACATACCCCTCCCCTACCCAGCCGCTTCACTAGTCCATGTCCGGTGTGTATCGCTTTATTGGTCAAATATGTTTTTTTTACATATACAGGGTGTTCATTAAACCCCGTCACATCCGAAACCACGATGATCAGTATGAGCAAGAAGACATTGGCACATTAAAATAAATTTTTAGAACGAATAAAATTTAAAAAAATAAAATATCAAAAAAAGCAAATGGTTGCTTACTTCTGCAGGGGAGAAACGAGGAGGGAGAAGGTGGAGTCTGATGCGCCGACACTGCGCGGCCGCGCTCCCCTCACTTCTCCCCTGCGGAAGTAAGCAACCATTTGTTCTTTTAAATATTTTATTTTTAAAAGTTTTCTTTGTTCAAGATATTTTTTTTAATTTTTTTTTTATTTTTTTTATTTATTTGGATAACCAACAGCTATAATTATATCATATTTATATAACAAAACAAATAACAAATAAGCCAATTACAGGTTTTCACAAGTAGCATCACAGTAAGTTAAAAAGATTCTCGAACATAAAATGAACAGTAATTAAATGTAAATTTAAAAGAAAAGAAAAAAATACTACGAGTTATTTTGAAAGCAAACGCCGCACGTTATTAAGATTATTTTCAAATAAATCTATGTTAAATGATTTATTTAGTACATTAAAATTATTAAAAGTTCGCCATAAATATGAATGAACTAATATGTATTCTTGCCCGTACTGATCATCGTGGTTTCGGATGTGACAGGATTTAAAGAACACCTGTATAATCATAATTGAAATTATTGTATATTATTCCTGTATCATTTTATTTTTACTGCCGATATGTATATAGCAGCGGTGAGCGGTGCTCGTAAGCCTTGTAAATGCCCACCCTCTGTTGAAATCCAGCCTTGTCTACACACATTTGGACACGTTCAAAATATTTTTAGTTTAAGTTGTCTTGCGGTCTCGTGTTCGATTCCCGGCACGATTGACATGAAACATTAATTTAAAAAGGTGTTTTTACACTAGAGTATTTTATAGTCCCTGGTCATCATCCTCATCTGAAGCGTAAGACCGATAATCTTACCTTCTTGTAACAAAAAAAAATATGATCAAGAAACGCCGCGATTGGTGCACTAATGTAGTGCCCTATGCACAATTAGGTGTGGAACGGGAATGAAATTGAGAATTTGTCTTTACACACTTTTTTGTTTGATGATAATCGATGATAATTGAAGAATTTGTACTGTATATAATATTAAATTGTATAAAAATGATATTATTTTTCATTACCATGTTGTCAATTTAATTAATTAATTTATTTAATTAAAAATATGTTTCTTTAATCGAGTACTTAATTACTTGTTCAATTAGTGTTATTATATTTTACTTTTCTTGCAATCATTTTTAAAACTCGCGCTCTGTAGCCGCGAGACGTTTTGTAGTCTTGTTTCCATAAGTTATGTTATCAACTATCAAATCAACATACTACAACACGGATGAAGAACATTTTAGAGAAGGTAATATAGAAGTCTAGGCATCTACAGGGCTTGTGACCTGTCATTGGCTGGTTTAAATGGCCACTTTACACACTGTGTAACACTCACTATTCTGCCCATGTTTAAACATCCACATTTCCTCAACTCTTCCATCTGTTGACTTTTGTGAAGTAAAAGAGCTGAAACCTTTATCACGTGGGTGAGATTCAACCGGCTGAACCAAATCACCTACTAAACAATTTCCCAATTTTTATACTTTTTCTTTTACCATTCAACAATGTTCAATTATGTCCAAATGCTTGCAGATTAGCTGGATTTTCTCCCTAGGGAGTTTTTCATATTTAAATTTATTTCTGGCCAGCCAATGACAGGTCATTCGCCCTGTAGATGCCTAATTACCTTCTCTAAAATGTTCTTCATCTCTGTTGTAATACGTTAATTTCAACAGCTCCCTAGGGAGTTGAATCCAGTCCTTGTCTACAAAATTTGGACAAACTCAAAATATTGTCGAACTATCAAGTTATTTATTGTTTTGAATATTTGTAAGTAGTGTCTATGATTCCAACCGCCCGTGCGCTCTGTAGCTGCAGGACGTGTTGTAATCCAGCTCCTATTTGAAGGGTACACGATTAAAACGAGCTCGTTGCATTTTTTCGATTTTCTCGATAATAATGCCATTTTTGTCTCTTGAATGAGTTTCGTAAAATGTAAAATAAGAATATATAATTTTATTACCTCAGTGCCTAACCTAGTTTAAGGATTTGTCTAAACATTAAGGATTTTGAAGCTTATGGAATGTGGTACAAAACCATTTAGCATATATATAAATATGAGCCGGGTTACGGTAGTTTCGCCCTGCCGCAACTTTGTTCCTATTTTCTTAACTTATTTATGACTTTTATAAAATGGCGTCGATATTGAAATACTTCAGTTGTATATACAGTAAAACCTCTGTTATACGTTTTTCAAGGGAGCAAGAAAAAGAGTGTAAAACTGAGGAAAACGCTAAAGTGAGGAAATTAAAAATGTATGGAAAAAAATTATTACATAAAAATATAATTATTGTACTGTATAGTCCTTAAAATATAACTCGATTAGAATGACAGCTGTCAAACTAATTTCATTAGTGATGGGAAATTACTGATCACTGATCAAATCGATTTTATCGGTTATTTCATGCAATCATGAAACTCTGTTTCCGAAAATTGAAATAAAAAACGCAAAAACAAGCCTATTATAGTGTGTTTAACACAATCATTCACCAAAAAATAAGACATTTATACTTTTTTCATTTACAACATCAAATGAATTATTTTTTTATTCGATCAATTTGTCCCATCTCTAACGTTTTTGCAAAATGATGTAACCTTGCAAGAACGTCGTTAATAATTAGGTTTATTTTAGTTTTAAAGCTGATTTTATATATTAATGTTGATTTATGTTTCAAGCATTGTAATAAAAAATTAATTAACACCCCAGATACAAATGATTTTTCACGTGTCAATATAAATAACTCCTTTGACGTTACTACAAAGTTATGTCGTCACTTTTTCTGACAACTGTCATTATAATCATGTTACATTTTAAGGACTATAGACTATACTAAATATGCTGCAGAAAAATTGTAAGAACTGTCTTATTAATTGGGGATTTTTCATATTTACCAATGATTTAGTTAAAATATTTTATATTTTTTCAAGCAATACTACAATATGTTATTTTTTATTGAATTAAAAAAAAACATGTTTAAATAATTTTATGTAGATACTTAACCTTAAAAACACGAAAATAAACATTTGAATTTGCATAAAATGCATACAACGATTTTTCCCCTAAATATTGGATTATTTTATTTATATGGTATCACTTTTTTTAGTATGGCACCACAGAATTTTAACTGTCATTTACATCGCGGCAAAACTGTTTCACACTTTTATGATAACTGTTTAAACTATCTTCTTTTCACATTTTGTTTATAACTTCAGATAATATTTCTATTGCCAACTTTTTGTATAGTAATTTATTGATGTAAAGACTCTATTCTTCCTAAACACGCGTCAACTGCATGTCGCTAGTTAGTAAAATGTCAAAATTAGACACTTAAACAAAATGGTCAATTACACTGAACCTACTTTGAATTTGGTTTGAGACAATAATTTACACATTTTTTTTATTTACCTCGATTTTATTCTCCATTCACGCGGCGGCGGCGGCGGCTCATTGTCTTTCGACAGATCTAACGAGTTTTGAAAAAATTTCAACGTAAAACTGGGGTTATGAAAAACGTAAAAAACCTTTATTGGGGGGAATATTTTAATGGGAACAAATGGGACCTTAATATTTAGGTGTAAAAAGTGGGACAAAATGAGGTTTTACTGTATATCTTTAGCTGGCACATATTTTCATATTTAAAAATGAGTATCAAATTATCATCATTCGAAAGAAAAATTTTTGCTCTACAAGATACTGTGTTGGTTTTTACGTTACAAATATTATTTTATTTGATTTCAACCCTTCAAAATGAAATGTCAAGTAGACACCTCTCTCTGTTTGTGTTCAATCGAGGGATTAACGAGAAAACGAATAAGGAAAATTCATTATTCATTAATTTGAAGCAACACCCCATACAAGGTAAAAGTTCCATAATGAAATGTTCATGGCGGTTTACCGATCCTGATAATTCTTCATTATTTTACCAAAATATAAAAAAATAACCTTTACCATTTTGTTTTAATTTTGGTGCTCATTATTAAATTTGAAAAAAACTAACACAACTTACGTTAACACCCAATACATATACGTATGTTTTTAGCTGGCGTGTGTAATTTTGTCTGGCATATATGTATATATTTTTAACCGGCATATATAGTTTTGGCTGGGATATATACTTTTGGCTGGCATATATATTTTTGACTGGGATGTATACTTTTTGCTGGCTATATATTTTTGACTGGGATGCATACTTTTGGCTGGCATATACATTTTTGACTAGGATGCTGGCATATATTGTTTTGGCTGGGATATATTTTTTTGGCTGGCATATATATTTTTGAATGGGATGAATACTTTTGGCTGACATAAATATTTTTGTGTAGGATATATTGTTTTGGCTGAGATATATACTTTTGGCTGGCATATATATTTTTGGCTGTCATATACATTTTTGACTGGGATGAATACTTTTGGCTGACGTAAATATTTTTGGCTGGCATATATATTTTTGACTGGGATGAATACTTTTGGCTGACATAAATATTTTTGAATAGGATGCTGGCATATATTGTTTTGGCTGAGATATATACTTTTGGCTGGCATATATATTTTTGAATGGGATGAATACTTTTGGCTGACATAAATATTTTTGTGTAGGATATATTGTTTTGGCTGAGATATATACTTTTGGCTGGCATATATATTTTTGGCTGTCATATATATACTTTTGGTTGGCATATATATTTTTGATTGGCATATACATTTTTGACTGGGATGAATACTTTTGGCTGACATAAATATTTTTGAATAGGATGCTGGCATATATTGTTTTGGCTGAGATATATACTTTTGGCTGGCATATATATTTTTGAATGGGATGAATACTTTTGGCTGACATAAATATTTTTGTGTAGGATATATTGTTTTGGCTGAGATATATACTTTTGGCTGGCATATATATTTTTGGCTGTCATATATATACTTTTGGCTGGCATATATATTTTTGATTGGCATATACATTTTTGACTGGGATGAATACTTTTGGCTGACATAAATATTTTTGAATAGGATGCTGGCATATATTGTTTTGGCTGAGATAAATACTTTTGGCTGGCATATATATTTTTGAATGGGATGAATACTTTTGGCTGACATAAATATTTTTGTGTAGGATATATTGTTTTGGCTGAGATATATACTTTTGGCTGGCATATATATTTTTGGCTGTCATATATATACTTTTGGCTGGCATATATATTTTTGATTGGCATATACATTTTTGACTGGGATGAATACTTTTGGCTGACATAAATATTTTTGAATAGGATGCTGGCATATATTGTTTTGGCTGAGATAAATACTTTTGGCTGGCATATATATTTTTGAATGGGATGAATACTTTTGGCTGACATAAATATTTTTGTGTAGGATATATTGTTTTGGCTGAGATATATACTTTTGGCTGGCATATATATTTTTGGCTGTCATATATATACTTTTGGCTGGCATATATATTTTTGATTGGCATATACATTTTTGACTGGGATGAATACTTTTGGCTGACATAAATATTTTTGGCTGGCATATATATTTTTGACTGGGATGAATACTTTTGGCTGACATAAATATTTTTGAATAGGATGCTGGCATATATTGTTTTGGCTGAGATATATACTTTTGGCTGGCATATATATTTTTGACTGGGATGTGTACTTTTGGCTGTCATATATATTTTAGATTGGGATGCGTGCTTTTGGCTGGCATATACATTTTCGACTAGCATGCTGGCATTTATTGTTTTGGCTGGGATATATATTTTTGACTATGATGCTGGCATATATTGTTTTGGCTGGGATATATACTTTTGGCTGGCATATATATTTTTGACTGGGATGTGTACTTTTGGCTGTCATATATATTTTAGATTGGGATGCGTACTTTTGGCTGGCATATACATATACATTTTCGACTAGCATGCTGGCATATATTGTTTTGGCTGGGATATATATTTTCGACTATGATGCTGGCATATATTGTTTTGGCTGGGATATATACTTTTGGCTGGCATATATATTTTTGATTGGCATATACATTTTTGACTGGGATGAATACTTTTGGCTGACATAAATATTTTTGAATAGGATGCTGGCATATATTGTTTTGGCTGAGATAAATACTTTTGGCTGGCATATATATTTTTGAATGGGATGAATACTTTTGGCTGACATAAATATTTTTGTGTAGGATATATTGTTTTGGCTGAGATATATACTTTTGGCTGGCATATATATTTTTGGCTGTCATATATATACTTTTGGCTGGCATATATATTTTTGATTGGCATATACATTTTTGACTGGGATGAATACTTTTGGCTGACATAAATATTTTTGGCTGGCATATATATTTTTGACTGGGATGAATACTTTTGGCTGACATAAATATTTTTGAATAGGATGCTGGCATATATTGTTTTGGCTGAGATATATACTTTTGGCTGGCATATATATTTTTGACTGGGATGTGTACTTTTGGCTGTCATATATATTTTAGATTGGGATGCGTGCTTTTGGCTGGCATATACATTTTCGACTAGCATGCTGGCATTTATTGTTTTGGCTGGGATATATATTTTTGACTATGATGCTGGCATATATTGTTTTGGCTGGGATATATACTTTTGGCTGGCATATATATTTTTGACTGGGATGTGTACTTTTGGCTGTCATATATATTTTAGATTGGGATGCGTACTTTTGGCTGGCATATACATATACATTTTCGACTAGCATGCTGGCATATATTGTTTTGGCTGGGATATATATTTTCGACTATGATGCTGGCATATATTGTTTTGGCTGGGATATATACTTTTGGCTGGCATATATATTTTTGATTGGCATATACATTTTTGACTGGGATGAATACTTTTGGCTGACATAAATATTTTTGAATAGGATGCTGGCATATATTGTTTTGGCTGAGATAAATACTTTTGGCTGGCATATATATTTTTGAATGGGATGAATACTTTTGGCTGACATAAATATTTTTGTGTAGGATATATTGTTTTGGCTGAGATATATACTTTTGGCTGGCATATATATTTTTGGCTGTCATATATATACTTTTGGCTGGCATATATATTTTTGATTGGCATATACATTTTTGACTGGGATGAATACTTTTGGCTGACATAAATATTTTTGGCTGGCATATATATTTTTGACTGGGATGAATACTTTTGGCTGACATAAATATTTTTGAATAGGATGCTGGCATATATTGTTTTGGCTGAGATATATACTTTTGGCTGGCATATATATTTTTGACTGGGATGTGTACTTTTGGCTGTCATATATATTTTAGATTGGGATGCGTGCTTTTGGCTGGCATATACATTTTCGACTAGCATGCTGGCATTTATTGTTTTGGCTGGGATATATATTTTTGACTATGATGCTGGCATATATTGTTTTGGCTGGGATATATACTTTTGGCTGGCATATATATTTTTGACTGGGATGTGTACTTTTGGCTGTCATATATATTTTAGATTGGGATGCGTACTTTTGGCTGGCATATACATATACATTTTCGACTAGCATGCTGGCATATATTGTTTTGGCTGGGATATATATTTTCGACTATGATGCTGGCATATATTGTTTTGGCTGGGATATATACTTTTGGCTGGCATATATATTTTTGATTCAGCCAAATTTATAGCTCCACCATATGCTCAACCTCAAGTGTCGGTTGCATAGAAGTTTTTGCATTTTGTAGAAGGTTGACCTCGCCATCTCTATTCTAATTTCAAGGGTTTCATTTTGAATTATTAATCAAAGAATTATTGTCAATTTTCTGCGCTGGCAACAATAGCAGTGTCATCGGCGTGTCTCTGATGTTATTAATTACGCTATTGATATGCTTTAGTTAGATTTAAATTGTGTAGCAAGACTATTCCATTAACAGAAGCAACAAATATTAAAGTTTTCTATGATATATTAAAATGAAATGTGTGGCAATTATTGACAGAATCTCAAATGCTATTAAATGTCTGTATAAATAGTTATATTTTGTGTATGAATTATTGTGTACTATACTGTAAAAATGAAATAAAAAACTTTGAAAATTAAAAGTCTTTGATATATGGGTTCATCTTTACAGCAGTAAATTTCGCATATATTTATTTTACTTCTTCCACCATTTGCCGAATACGGTTGGGGCATTGTTGTATGGGATTCCCATCTGGCAAGGCTAAAGGTATTATTATGGGCTTGCCACACACTCGACGAGTGGCATGGGAGTAACGAGGAAAGGAGGCAGAGACGTAGTGTGGCAACATTACTCATCATGCCGCTCGTCATGCTCCTCGTCGTGCCCATCGCTCCCTATTTTGTCAGTTTTTTGAGCGCGAGTCAAAGGACCGGCAATGTGAGCGCGAGTGGGGCCACATAATCGCGCGGTCGCAGTACGCATCAAGCGCTCACGTCATTTTTAAATGATGTATATTTCTTTGTATGACATTTTTTTTTACCAATTTTTTGTAATTTTTTTTTTTACAATATACAGAAGAGGTGAAACAAAGTACCTGTTAAAAAATAAAGGATAATTACATTTAAATGAAATACATATTAATGAAATACATATAAACTGTAAAAATAGCAAACAAAAATCCTCTCCGATGAGACTCTCCGATGAGGATAGGATAAGACTCTCCGATGTGTGCAATGCCTTTTAGGTGAGAAGGATCTCAACCATATGTAGGATTTGATTGCCGAGAGTTGGTGAGGCTTCTACCCCAGTTGGAGATTGACAGAAGAGACGAGGTTGCGGTTTGAGTGCAGATTTTTTACACGGCGAATAAATAATCCTTAGTGTATATTTTTTTAAAACCTTCACCATATAACTAAGAATATAATAAAAAAACAATTTACTAACAATAAAAAGTACGTACAAATATTTTATTAAAAATTAAAATACAAAATATAAAAATCTTTTTCTTATTTTACTATGCATATTTTGTACAAAATCACTGAATTAAAATTAATTTGTCTACCAGATTCAGAACACCACTGCTCCTTTGTAGAGGCTTAGCCTTTCCTTTACTGTCCTAAAAACACCCGCGCGTTGCGGTGCTGTGTAGTCATACACACGCAAAACTAAGTGATTTTAAATTGGGAAAATTTTATGAGTATGTCCAAATGCTTGCAGACTGGCTGGATTTTCTCCCTAGGAAGTTGTCCATATTTAAATTTGTTGCAACAGAGAGGGAAAACAGTTTTGAAAAGAGAATATGGGAGTCTAGGCATTTACAGGGCTCATGACCTGTCATTGGCTGGTTTAAGTGTTGCAACAAATTTGAATATAAACAACTCCCTAGGGAGGAAATCCAGCCAGTCTGCTAGCATTTGGACATACTCAAAACATTGTTGAATTAACTACCTGGTAAAAGAAGAAGTATAAAAATTGGAAAATTGTTTTCAGGCGTGGCCTAATTGGTTCAGCCGGATGAATCTCACTTTTACTTCACAAAAGTCAACAGATGGAAAAGTTGAGGAAATGTAGATGTTCAAACATAGGCAGGATGGTGAATGTAACACAGTGTGTAAAGTGGCCACTTAAACCAGCCAATGGCAGGTCATTAGCCCTGTAAATGCCTAGACTCCCATATTCCCTTCTCAAAAATGTTTTCCCTCTCTGTTGCAACAAATTTAAAAATAAAATAAACGTAATTATTAACGACATTCTTACAAGTAACCTTGTTTTGCAAAAATATTAGAGATGAGACAAATTGATCAACGTAAATCGATCGAATAAAAAATAATTCATTTGTTGTTATTTGTGAAAAAAAGTATTTAAAATCTTAATTTTTAGTAAATAATTGTCTTAAACACACTATAATAGGCTTGTTTTTGCGTTTTTATGTCGATTTTCGGAAACAGAGTTTCATGATAGCATGAAAAAACTGATAAAATCGATTTGATCAGTACATGATAATAATACCCATCCACAATTCCTCTTTCTTCTCTAACTCATATAGTGTCCATGCGGCTCGACTGTGGAATCATCTCCCATCCACCATCAAAGATGTTACTACATTATCTCTGTTTAAATCACGTCTGAAGAAACATCTCCTTTCTCTTCCTTAATCTCCCCTCCCTTCCTTTTTCCTCTTTTTTCCTTTTTCCCATTGAGTAATAGTTTTGATTTAAGGTAATTTATAAACGAATACGTTTATTTCTATTTTTATATATTTTTAGCTTTTTAATCTTTTTTTTCCTATTGAATATGTTCTGTAACTTGAATTATAAAAATAAAACTTTTATTTTATTGGTTGGTTGGAAGAAATTGCCATTTGGCAATAAGCCTGCCAATGTACAAGTAACATGTACAAGTACAAAAAGTTAAATAAATAAATGATCAGTGATCAATAATTTCTATCACTAGTGACATTAGTTTGACAGCTGTCATTTAATCGAGCTACATTTTAAGGACTATAGTGTTCGATAAGACAAAAGAAAAGTGGACTTCTAAAACAGATCATCATATTAATTTTAATTGAGATTTTATACAAAATAAATACATCGATAATAATTATTTTAACATGGAAGATCACAAAATAAATGCTTTGAATATAAATTTTATTATAAAACGATTTTTCAGTTAATTTTTTTAACACTACGAGGCCTCCGGCAGATCCAAGTCCCCGAGGTCCAGGCAAAACTCGGCTAGGAAGTTCAGGAATAGTCTGGATTTCTCGCTGCTGAATTTCCTCCCGGCTGCTACATTTCTAATACACGTCGCCAGGTTATCTAAGGTTGGCTGAAAAACACAAAAATACATGTATTTTTAAACCAATCAACGGTCTATGCAAATCTGCACAATTTCAACAAAGTATAACACAATTTTAAAGAAGAACCATAACATGAACATAAAAATAAACAACGAAACTCTTAAAGAACTAGAACATGTGACTTACCTAGGACTCACAATGGACAGACAATTAAAATGGACAAAACACATAGACGGACTCACTAAAGTAATGGCATCACTACATAGCCTCTTGTACAAAATTAAAGATTTTATACCGAGAAAAGAAAAAATTATGATGTACGAAGCCTATGTCAAAAGTAAATTGAGTTACATGATCGCCTTCTGGGGAACTGGTAACAAGACAGACATAACAAGAATACAAAGACAACAAAATAAAATTCTTAAACTAACATACAACCTACCCTACCTGACCTCTACGACTGAACTGTACAAAAAAACACACCAGTTTGACATAAACTACTTGACTAAAATTGAGACCTTAAAAATTGTGCACAAAATAACACTGGGAAACATACAAGACGACGACACAATATTAGCCAAAAATGCTGACATACACAAATATAACACCAGACAACAAAAACACTATCATATTGAAAAAGCAAAGACAAACACAGGACAGTCAAAAATACTACATAATGGACTTAAACACTACAACGACCTACCTTACTACTTGAAAACTTTTACTGGAGACAAATTTAAAATCAATCTGAAAAAGCACATGATGACTGAACTAACTAGACTAGACTAGACGAGACATAAAATGACTAGACAATATTAAATTTCTAATGTAACCCTAACGGGTTTTTTAAAATTGTAAATAAAAAAATAAAAAAAAAATTTTAGTTTTTTACAGAGAACATATATACAGGTACAGGTATGTATATTTTTGATTTGCCAACCCAACTTTTGAAGCCTTTTAAAAAAAGAATATTTATAAATTTCATAAATGGTACATGCATAAAATTAAAAATAGTCCAGAAACCGCTTACGCGCATCAAACAGAAGGCGACTAAACTACTCTAAGAAGAGTAGTTTTAATTTTTTTTTATTTTTACAATAAATATAAGTGATAAAACAGAGTATTGAAAAAATAAAGCATAATTACATAGCAATGAAATACATATTAATAGTAAAAATAGTAAACAAAAAAATCCCACAAAGGCATGTCCTGTTTCGTAGGTATACAAGAAAATGTTAATGAATTTTTGCTCCTATAATAAATAATGGACGGTTATAATATTTTTGTGTAACATAAGAAAGAAAAAATAAGATATTCTGTAAAAGATAATATGGTATTTTTTTATAGTAATTAAAAAAGGAAATAAAAAATATTTAAAAAAACACAAAAATATTCCAACAAAATAAATCATAGAAAAAAAGAGTTCAATCTTTAGTTTGAATCCAGGAAGGCGCATGTATTTCAAAAGAACGAACATTTTGAAAGTTTGTAATCAATGAAATATTATCAGTAAACAAATTTTTGGGCCTATAAAGTATGCATGTCTAACTCACGAAAAAAAGAGACTAACTCTTGTGCTTGGCGAGTGACTTACACTGTTGTAGTTGTTTATTTATAAGAGTTTATAATTTTGAATATACGAGTACATGAGAAAAAATAAGAACATAGGATATATAAAGAAAAAACATTAAAACCATAATACATTCATACTGATTAAAATTTAATGTAGCTTTTACGCGTGTTTGCACAGATTTACTTAAAATTTATTTATTGATATTTATTTATTTATTTATTCATATTTTTCGCTTACAAACTATAAATTAATAATAAAAATAATGTGACCTCACTGGGGTTTCCCGTGCCGAGGACACTTAACAATTTAGTTTTTTTTTATTACATTTGAGAATAAACAAAGAAGACTCACTTAAAAAACAAACATAATTAACAAATATTCAGACAGTTTTAAAAACAAGGTATTTATATACATCTATATTATTCATATTACAAAACACACAATGAAAACAACAAAAACCTAACATAAGCCATACAGTTGTGGAGCAGTTGATTCAGCATTGGTATGGGCGAATGAGACAATCCATTTTACTTCTACCTAGCTCCACTATCCATTTTTTTATAGCCTTTTTAAACATTTTCTCATTACTAATTGCTTTAATAGATAGTGGAAGTAGGTTATAGATTTTAATTGAATAATACTCAAAATCCCTTTGTCTGAAAGTGGTATTAGTTTGTATTTGTTTAAGTTGTTTATGTGTTGAGGATCTAGTGATTATATTATTTGTATGTGATGTATTGTGAAGGTTATGTCTTTCATTTGAGTAAGAGTAGTGTTTGAATCTATAAGTGAGTATTGTTTTAGCGTATAATTGTTTTGGTGTCATAAGTTGTGATTTATGGAATATTTCTTCAGTAGATGTCTGTATCGGGACTCTGAGTATTATTTTAATGATGGATTTTTGTGTAACCAATACACTATTTAAAACTGTGTCACTATTATTATTTTTAATAGTTTTTAGTTCATTGGGAAGATTATTATAATTTTTTACACCTTTGAAGACAAAGCAATTTTGACCGTGACTTGTGTGGAATTTAGGGATTTTAATATTATTTTGGTATCTGAGTGACTTATTTATCTCAAATTCTTTAATTTTTTCTTCTCTATAAATTTTTACAATGGAATTTATTTTATAAACAGTGTAACAAACATATTTAAATAGACAGAAAACTGAATATTACCTGAGCCCAGTCCTGCCTGTAAATAGCCAGGCATTGTTCGGTCAGGGAATCTTCAGTCAGAAATTTCTCCTTCAAGAGGAATATCAAAAACTCGGTCAGTTTGTCCCAAACGGCGGCTTCGGAGCGACCGAGCTGTCCCATGAACAGAACGTTTCTCGGGCAAAGAATGGAGTTGAAAAATTCCCCGCTGCATCCGACGTCACTCTCGCTTCGCTCGTCACTGTCTGCGCTGGAGTTGGCGTCGTCGAAACTCTGGATTTTGGTGTCGCCGAACATCATTTTTTCGAACAGCTCGACTTCGTCGGAGTCATCGTCGATGTTGGGGGTGTCGGTGCGCGAAAACGGCAACTTTATGACGTCGTCGAGCAAAATTTTGTTCTGTAGACATTGCAGCCATGTTGTCTTGAATTTGGCTAGTATTTCGGGGCTCAAGATCGAAGGATGAAGAGCGACTGAAAAAAAAAATATTTAAGATAATTTTGATACAAATATCAATAAAATTTCTTGGTTTTGTTTCATTTGACCAACGAGCGCTTTCGCCTAAGTAGGCATCTTCAGGACTGGTGAATCGTTTGCAATATTTTCAACCTTTGGATATAAGAAGTTAAGGTAAGTATTTTATTCAATGATTTTTCTATTTTATTTTAATAGTATAATTATACATTTTTACAATTTAAAAAAAAATTTCACTTGTTATATTTTTACTAAGATTAAAATCCCACCAAGCCACTTTCTGTAGCTTGTTGGTGAAGATTATATTTATACTAACTAAATAATATTATATACATTTATAAAAACAATGAATAACAGATAAAAATTAACAGCCGGAAAGATCAGAATAAACATGTTTATACAAATAATAAGATACAAATTTATCTTTGAAATACAAGAAAATATATGAAAAATTTAAATATTTACACATAAGCTACTATTCATATATAAACTTTTGATCGAGTAGCCGCTCTCTTATTTTGCTCTTGTTACAATGTGAGTTACATTTAAGTTCTTTTAGTTATAAATTAAAAATTCGATAGACAAGATAATATTTATACAAATTATTAAATAATAAAGTACTCTTTTTTTTATATTTTTAATTTGTAAGTCTAGGCATTTACAGGGCTTATGACCTGTCATTGGCTGGTTTGAGTGGGCACTTTACACACTGTGTAACATTCACCATTATGGATTTATTAGTGTGAATGGATAGCGTACTTACCTAAAAGCATGGCGATGTCGACGGTAAGCTGACCAACTGTCCGCTTGGTACAGACCTGAACGTAGTCGCAACGGCTGCACAGAATACACCTGGATAAGTGATCGCTCAGCGAGGAACGGACGACTTCCGTATCCGTCTGAGAAGTGACGAGATCCAAACACATAGCCTGCAGATCAACAGAATATTATTCAACAAAAAATCTACTTTTATTTTCGATGGAAATGTCAAAAGTCGGAATAATCGGCGAGCATGCGTGAAAAGACGTATTTTTAATCTTTTTATTCATATAAATAAAACACGAGTGATACTTTAATCCACAAATTTGGAATATCCAGTGACCGGTTTCATCGCTTTCGCGACATCTTCGAGACTTTACTTAAGACGAGATTAAAGTATCACTCGTGTTTTATTTATATAATAAATTACAATGAACTTCCATCAAGAATTTTCACTTACAAACTTAAATGCTTTTTATTTATTTTATTTTCTTTTATTTAGGAAACATACAGTACATTTACAAAGTTTAATATTTTACACAATTAGACTTAATTCTAATGGACCAGTGAAGTTTCCATATTTTAAAGCAATTATATTTAGTAACATTAACTAAATGTTCTTAAAATAAAATAAATATTAAAAAAATATTTGATTATTGAAAAATATTTACAAGTACATGAAAATAACATTTTTATATGTATAAATTATATGTATTCATTTTATTAACATATTACAACAGAGATGAAGAACATTTAAGAGAAGGTGTGTAACATTCACCATTCTGCCAATATTTAAACATCTATATTCCTTCAATTCTTTCATCTGTTGATGTTTGTGAAGTTAAAGAGCTGAAACCTTTATTTATGCGGGTGAGATTCATCTAATTGAATTATTTCACCTGCTTACTGGGCAACGCCTGAAAATGTTATTTTTTCAATTTCTATACTTCTTCATGGACCAGGTGGATTTATCAACAGTATTTTGAGTTTGTCCAAATTTCTGCAGACAAGGACTGGATTAAACTCCCTGGGGAGCTGTTTATATTAACATATTACAACAAAGATGAAGAACATTTAAGAGAAGGTAATATAGACTAAATTTGGATATTTGATAGTTGATAACATTTACCTATTGAAGCTTTGTGAAGTTAAAAAGCTGAAATCTTTATTTATGCCGGTGAGATTCATCTAATTGAATTAGTAAAGTGGCCACTTAAACCAGCCATTGACAGGTCATAAGCCCTGTAGATGCCTAGACTTCTATATTACCTACTCTAAAATTTTCTCCATCTCTGTTGTAATATGCTAATTATTAACAACGTTCTTACAAGTCTAGGCATCTACAGGGGGCTTATATTCCTTCATCTGTTGATGTTTGTGAAGTTAAAGAGCTGAAACCTTTATTTATGCGGGTGAAATTCATAAAATTGAATTATTTCACCTACATGCTAGGCAACGCCTGGAAATCTTATTTTTTCGATTTCTACCACTTAAACCAGCTAATGACAGGTCAAAAGCCCTGTAGATGCCTAGACATAAATATTACCTTCATCTCTGTTGCAAGCTAGCTTTACGTCAAACGACCTTGTGCTAGAAGTCGTAACGATTTCGTAAGGCAGTCCGTGGTCCTCAGATTTGCCATTGACAAAATGTTAAGCTGGATTTTTCAATTCAAAATTTTTTGCATGTGCATTGAATACACAGCACCGTAATAAGCGGATGTTTTTCAGCACAGTACGGAAAGGGTCAAAGGTCTTTGAATAAAACTCTCTCACCTTCAGGTCTATAACAACGTCTGTAACACTGTAATACTGGGCCAATACATCGCCGGCTTCCTCACTCGGTGACTTGTCGGAGCCGTCCTCCTCTAGCTTGGGCGCGTCCAGGTATGCGGCGATCTCCTCGTACTGACAAGCCGTGGGCCCCCTGTGCACCCTCTGCTTCAGTTTCTCAATGTCTGCCTTCCAATCGGCCGTGATGGCGTCTAGAAATGAAAGATGATTTGAAAGACGCATCGAGATTCAGATTCAAAGGACAATATTGTTTTGTCCCGGGAATCGACCATTGTCCGTGTGTAAACAGCAATTTGCGGGACAAAACATTGTCGACACCGAGATAGACGGGCAGGCTATCTCCGCAGAACAATTATTACCACCACCGTCATGCTAATCTTAAAAAACTTATCTGTTGAAAATAGAGGCAGAAAACAATCCTTTTTACTACATGTTTAGTTCATCCAAGCATGGGCATTTACAGGGCATACGACCTGTCATTGGCTGGTTTAAGTGATTACACACTCCTTTAATGATATAATATTCCGCCTCGGTCTTGGGTTAGAACCCCGACAGTAAAGTATTGCTTAAAAAGTTGTTTTTACGCTAGTCCCAGGACTGGCACCTGAGGCGTAGGACTGATCATCTTACCTTTAAGTTGTGGTACCGTGGTAGTCCTGTAGACTTACGAATCAAAGGTCCGAGGCTCAAATCCCACTACACAGCAACTTTTAGAAAATGGTCTACTAGACAGTGGTTCTAAAATGTACTAGGCAGTAATCAGACTAAGCAGTAATTAGACTGTACTAGGAAGGCAAATCTCACTTCTTTAGATTAACATACCCTCAATCAGAAAATATAATATGTCACTTTGGCGTAGTTAGAATGTAAGTTTAAGTATACAATTGTAAAGCGCCCTCAGACAAATATTATTAATAATACTGCAATAGGCAGTTGTCAGACAGCACTAAGCAGTAATTAGACTGTCCTAGGCAGTAGTTAGACCGTACTAGGCAGTAATTAGACTGTACTAGGCAGTAGTTAGACCGTACTAGGCAGTAATTAGACTGTACTGGGCAGTAATTAGATTGTACTGGGGAGTAATTAGACTGTACTAGGCAGTAGCCAGACAGCACTAAGCAGTAATTAGACTGTACTAGGCAGTAGTTAGACTGTACTGACTACTGCCGAGTAGTTAGACCGTCCTAGGCAGTAGTCAGACAGCACTAAGCAGTAATTAGGTACTGTACTAGGCAGTAGTTAGACTGTCCTAGGCAGTAATTAGACTGTACTAGGCAGTAGTTAGACCGTACTAGGCAGTAATTAGACTGTACTAGGCAGTAGTCAGACAGCACTAAGCAGTAATTAGACTGCACTAGGCAGTAGTTAGACCGTACAAGGCAGTAATTAGACTGTACTGGGCAGTAATTAGATTGTACTGGGGAGTAGTAACCGACAACTCTACACATACCCGAGTGCGCAGCGAGCCACGTGGCTAACGCACGCAGCACTCGTCTCGCGGCGAGTCTGCCCAGTGCACGGCGCGACTCCGCAGCCCCGGGGGGCAGCAGCCCCCGTAGGGCGCGCGTGCACCGCGCCAGCGCCGTCGCGCCCCCCGCGCGCCGCCCCCTCGCCAGAAAAGCCCGCAGCAAAGAGGAATGCAACGCTGCGATTGACAGCTCAGGATTACTCTGTAAATATAAACAGAATTTATTATTAACATATTACAACAGAGATAAAGAACATTTTATAAAAGTTAATATGGAAGTCTAGGCATCTACAGGGCTTATATTCCTTCATCTGTTGATGTTTGTAAAGTTAAAGAGCTGAAACCTTTATTTATGCGGGTGAGATTCATCTAATTGAATTATTTCACCTACATGCTAGGCAACGCCTGAAAATCTTATTTTTTCAATTTCTACCACTTAAACCGGCTAATGACAGGTCAAAAGCCCTGTAGATGCCTAGACTTCTATATTAACTTCTCTAAAATGTTCTTAATCTCTGTTGTAATATGTTAATATTAACAGCTCCCCATGGAGTTGAACTCGAAATATTGCAGAATTTATTATACTACACATCACCAGAAAGGGAGAGTTAAACCACATGTATTCGTTGGGAGGCTGTGGGCGTGGAAAAAAGAGCAATCTGTCTTCTGTTCTGGTTTAATAAAGTTTTGACAGCATCCTCTGTGGGCTGGTCTTGCATTTCGGGCGATGTTCGGGTACACCACCGACAAACTTGAATGTTTCACCTGCGGTTCGGTTCGACTTACGATGGAGGGGTCCTTGAGGATGTGGTAGGCCCCACTGTAGGCCAGGTGGCGCAGGGCGGGTAACTGCGCCCTGAGGAGACGCACCAGAGCGGCGCTCACGCGCTCGCCCACTGCGCGCAGTATGCTCTTGGGCTGACCACCCAAGAACCACTCTTCCAACTGCAACTGGAAACAGATCAATTACATACCATCATCTCTCCTTAAGGACACCTTAATCAATTTTCGATACATTTTATTATATATGCAGGAATTACAGTAGTTGAGGCTTGTGGAGCTCCTACCCCAGTAGGAGACGCGAGTGTTACGGCGATGAGGTGTTGAAGAAATTGCACTCGGTTGCAGTACATGCTGGAACTGAGTGATTGCATTGAACTGACTCTTCGGGCTGACTGGGCGTTACCACGCCCTGTGGACTCTTTTTAGGCCACGTTCCTTTGTTCTTCATATCTCTATGGTAGGGCGATGTTGGTGTACTGCAGTATGATGCTCTCGTCTTTATGTGCAATACTGTTAGAGTTTGGAAGTCTAGGCATCTACAGGGCGTGTGACCTGTCATTGGCTGGTTTAAGTGGCCACTTTACACACTGTGTAACATTCACCATTCTGCCCGTATTTGAACATCTATATTCCTTCAATTCTTTCATCTGTTGATGTTTATAAAGTTATAAATATTGTTGATAAATCCACCTGGTCCATGAAGAATTAAAGAAATTAAAAAAAAAAAACAATTTTCAGGCGTTGCCTAGTATGTAGGTGAAATAATTCAATTAGATGAATCTCACCCGCATAAATAAAGGTTTCAGCTCTATAACTTCACAAACATCAACAGATGAAAGAATTGAAGGAATCTAGATGTTCAAATATGGGCAGAATGGTGAATGCTACACAGTGTGTAAAGTGGCCACTTAAACCAGCCAATGACAGGCCATAAGCCCTGTAGATGCCTAGACTTCCATATTACCTTATCTTAAATGTTCTTCATCTCTGTTGTTAATGTTAACAGCTCCCCAGGGAGTTCCCAGAGAATCCAGTCTTTGTCTACAAAAATTTGGACAAACTCAAAATATTGTTAATAGTTTTTAGTTTGTTTGGGAGATTATTAAAAAAAAATTAATTAATATGTGGAATTTAGGAATTTTGATATTATTTTGGTATCTGAGTGACTTGTTCGTATCAAATTTTGTAAAATTTAATTTATTTTGTAAATAGTGTCTACTGTATGAACTTTAAATAATTTATACAGATTTTCCACATTGAAAGTTGAGGGTTTCTTTAATATTACTTTGATGATAAATCTTTGTACTATTTTAAGAGGGTTCAATATGTGGGTTCATAGCCCACGATTGATAACACACACATGCTAAATAATTTTACCCGAAATTATAGCGCAACGACCGATGAAGCAAGTCAGCGTTTTCAATAGAATCCAATACAACATATTATACAACTCTAACGGTATTTCGCATAAAGACGAGAGCATAATCCTGCAGTACATTAAAATTGTCCCTACCATGGAGATATGAAGAACATAAGAACGCGGCCTATAAAGAGACGCAGTCAACGCCCAGTTCAGTCAGATCAACAGTCCAGTTCAAGTGCAGTCTCTTAAACCCATCATCGCTGCTACGCTCATGCTACACAACAAGTGCGGTATCTTATTCGCCATGTAATAAATATGTGTCAGCAACCTCGCGTCTTCTGTCAATCTCTAACTAGGGTAGGAGCTCCAACCCTCAACAATCATATCCTACAAATATATTGGCACCTATGCACCACCGCATCCAACAACATCTGAAGTACTTATCTTTCTAGAATGCTTATGAAACTTTTCTTACCTGTATTTGCTTCTCTCTATTCTTCGTCTTATCCTCGCTAAAACTGCTCGTGATCGGAGTGATGTGTCTGAAGGTCTTCGGCTTGTCGGAGGCCCCGGAGTCCACACTGGACAAAATGCTTCGAAACTCTTTGAGAAACGGACACAGCGCCAGGATGACGTTCCCGTCGACGATGTCCAACCCGTCCAAACAGGAGTCCGCGCTGTCGACTCTCAGTGAGAACTTTCCGACGTCGGTGGCGCTCGCGCTATCCGCAGTCTGATCGAAAACATCTGCCCTTGGTTTAAATTGTCTGGCGTTTCGTTTAGACCCTTCGGAGCTTTGTTTAAATCATCCGCCGATTCGTCTAAATCTTGCAGAGTTTGTTTTGAACCATCGCTAGTTTCCAAAATATTTGCACTTACTAGATCAATCGGTGCGATTTCTTTTAGCCACAAGTAGAACGATTCTTGAGGAAACTGCGGCATATCGAAGAGCCAACCAAGCATTAGTTTAAGCAGCGTTCTTGAATTCGCCGTCATGTTTAAGTGGCACTTGGGCAGGTCTGTTTGTGAGGTTCTCATGCTCTCCAGAGAGGTCTGGGCGTATATTTCGAAGAGAGTGAATATCAGGTGGCGGTAGTATGAGAGACGTATCGTACTATAGTCTAACATAGCCAAGTAATGAACAACCCAAGGAATGGTCAGCACCAAACGCTTATTCTTCCGCGAATTGTTAACAATTTTTATCAAATCGATGGACGGTTGTGTCTGAAATAAAAAAATAATTCATAAACACAGATATATACCAGAATCTGATACGAACATCAAATGTGAAAGATTTGGGCGTTATTTGTGAGTACCCTGAGATTTCCTGATCACAAAGAGACAATCAGTGGTAATGCATTGAAGATGTTAGGATTTGTTCTGCGTACTGCCAGGGTGTTCGAAAATACCCGCGTACTGAGAACTCTTTACAACTCCTCGGTGCGAAGTAGACTCGAGAGTGGCTCGGCGATTTGGGGGCCACATGAACTGAAGTCCTTTCTTATCCAAAAGAAGTTTCTGAGATATCTCTGCATGAGAGAGTGCGGGTATTCGACCAAATCATTATTTGCAAATACAATGTGCGTAGGTGTTTCATCATTTGCATTTCAGAACCTACCTTTGGAAATTTCAGAAAGGTTCATTTTTCCTCGGTGCGAAGTAGACTGGAGAGTGGCTCGACGATTCGGGGGCCACATGAACTGAAGTACTCTCTTATGATAGAGAAAACCCAAAAGGAGATATCTCTGCATGAGAGAGTGCGGGTATTATCCTCGGCTCTACCCGACCGAGTTTCTCCAGGGTATGCTCGGCTACAACAGTTCAGAGACTAGAAGGAATGTGAATTTGACTACACATTTGTATCCATTGCTGCGCGGTATGGTCGATAATCCTGAGATTATGATGAGCATTAGTTTGTATGTGCCTGATAATTACCTGTGTTGTTTTGAGTATGTCCAAATGCTTGCCGACTGACTGGATTTTCTCCCTAGGGAGTTGTTCATATTTAAATTTGTCGCAACAGAGAGGGAAAACATTTTTGAGAAGGGAATATGAGAGTCTCGGCATTTACAGGCTTATGGGCTGTCAGTGGCCCTGTGTTTTCCCTCTCAGTTGCGACAAATTTAAATATGAAGTATTTAAATTTCGAAATAAATCAAACGCGTGATGCAAACCTGGTCTCTGACGGCTATTTCGCAGTTAAGAACTTGCTCTTTGGCGGGCAGGCTGCTGTGCGCACCCCCGTACGCCAGAGCCAGCAGGAATCCCAGAAACTTTGCGAGCACCTGAAGCGACCTCACGCAGTGGAGGAACTGTATCCTGGTGCCGATGTCCACGGCCACATCTGGGAAAAGAAACATTCATTCAAACTCTATGGACTACTATACTACTACTACCATCATCACGCCATTTCCGTATATATTCTCGGGATAGGCAGAGAGAACGGACCGCCACACACGTCTGTCCTGGCATACGTTTCTAGCTCCTTCCACATTCATACGTCTTGTCATAACACGCCCTTCAGTTTTGTCTGCTTTTTGGACAACTGTATGAAGAAGCAAAAATGTATAATTTTTCAGTAAGCTGCCTGTTGTGTGCTGATGATGCAGTTCTGTTAGCAAGCAGCAAGCAGCAAGGATGATTTGCAACAAATAGTCTCTAGAATGTATGATGTATGCCTGGAGAGCGAATTGGCGATGAACGAAAGTATGTCAAAAGTGATGGTGTTTAAAAGGGGAGGTGAGGTTCCTGACTGCATTATAAACACTGTGGACCTTACTTACAAACCTGGTATAAAGTTACGCCTAGGCATAGGACGGGAATACTATCCGTATTGAACCGCTGTTATAAGGATGATATCCCCGTACGTATTTTACCACTATGCCTAGGCGTAACTTTAAACCAAGTTTATGTGTAATGCGCTAATTACTCATTTTTCACATCTTTAGAATGTGAACGTAGAGAGACAGAGAAGAGCCATAGGGTGTTTCGATCATTAATTCAATTCATTCAGCCATACATTTAGTTATTTATTCAATTCATTGATTCATTCATTCAGTCATACATTCAGTAATTAATTCAATTCATTCATTCATTTATTCATTCAGTCATTCATTCAATTCATTGATTCAGTCATACATTCAGTAATTCATTCATTTGATTCATTCAGTCATACATTCAGTAATTCATTCAATTCATTCATTTGATTCATTCAGTAATTCATTCAATTCAATTATTTGATTCATTCAGTCATACATTCAGTAATTAATTCAATTCATTCATTCATTTATTCATTCAGTCATTCATTCAATTCATTGATTCAGTCATACATTCAGTAATTCATTCAATTCATTCATTTGATCCATTCAGTCATACATTAATTCAGTCATTAATTAATTCATCATTCATGTATTTGCGGTAATTATCACTTTCTGACCAAATTATTCGAAAATTTCAAATAATAAATTCAATCAATTCATTTATTTATTTGTTAGTTTGTTCATCCATTCATTTAGTCATTCATTCAGTCATACATTCAGTAATTGATTCATTCAATTCATTCATTTGATTAATTAATTAATTAATTAATTCAGTCGTACATTCAGTTATTTATTCAATTCATTCATTTCATTCATTCATTCATTCAATTCATTGATTCAGTCATACATTTAGTAATTCATTCAATTCATTCATTTGATTCATTCAGTCATACATTCAGTAATTCATTCAATTCATTCATTTGATTCATTTAGTCATTCATTAAATTCATCGATTCATTCAATTCATTAATTCTTCATTCATTTATTTGCGGTAATTATCACTTCCTCTCCAAATTATTCAAAATTTTCAAATAATAAATTCAATCGATTCATTTATTTATTTGTAAGTTTGTTCATTCATTTATTTGGTCATTCATTCAGTCGTTTATTTGATTCATTAATTCATTCATTCGGTCATACCTTCAGTAATTCATTCAATTCATTCAGTCATTCATTCAATTCATTGATTCATTAAATTCATTAATTGATTCAGTCATTAATTTATTTGTGGTAATTATCACTTCCCCAAATCATTCCAAATTTATTGAAAGTCAAATATAATGGTAAGCTGTGCATAATCACTTATTTGGACAATTAACCTCTGATTGATAGATAGCCTTATCCTAATTAGAATCTTCGTAGAGTGGCATCATAAGAAGAAGAAAAGTCCACACAACTCACCAGTTTCTTCGTTTTCCGAGGACAAGAAGGCGGTCTGGTCCAATCGGCATATCTCCTGTATCATGGAATCGGTTAAGTGCTGGCGGAAGGCTCCGCTGTCAGCCAAAATTATAAAATCCCTGCAAATTAAATCTTCTTCATTTTCGTTCTCATAATTGAAGACGAGGAACTAGAATCCCAATCGTCCGTGCGTTCTGTAGCTGCAAGACGTGCTGGGATATTTATTTATTGTGCAGCGCCCTTGAGGTGATTTTCACAAAAATAAATATATTATAATACATAAACCTTTTGCGATTAATATTTGTCGGAATTTCCCTCAAATGAGGGTTAAAAAAATAAGAAATTACGCTTTTAAAAAAAAAATTCTTTGAAAAAAACTATGGTGTTTCAGTAATTTATTCTACTCCTTGTTAGTTCTCTAATTTGTCACCTTTTTTTAAACGATATTTTCTCTAAATATTGGGAATTTCAATTTATATGGTATCACTTTTTTTAGTATGGCACCACAAAATTTCAAGTGTTATTTACATCGCGGCAAAACTGTTTCACACTTTTATGATCTGTGACACAATCTTCTTTCCAAATCATGTTTATAACTTCAAATAATATTTCTATTGCCAAATTTTTAACTTTCTGCATCGTAATTTATTGATGAAAAGACTTAATTCTTTCTAAACATGCGTCAACCGCACGTCACTATTTAGTAAGATGTCAAAATTAGACACTTAAACAAAATGGTCGATTACACTGTGCCTACTTTGAATTTAGTTTGAGACAATAATTTACGCATTTTTTTATTTACCTCGATTTTATTCTCCATTCACACGGCGGCACGCGGCTCGTCTTTTGACAGATCGAATGAGTTATGAAAAAATTTCGACGTAAAACCGGGGTTGTGAAAAATGATAATTGGGGGGAATATATAATAATATATATATAAATTTTAAACTTAGAATCAGTCATGAATTTTTAAATTACGATTTTTTACTAAAAACATTAAATTTTTTAAAACTTAATGATAGAAGAAAAATTATAGACCTTTTAAATTTATTCAAAATTGTAAATTCAATATGGGATTGCCCTGAACTATTATCTCTCAACAACTTCAGGGTGCCGGAAGAATGACTAGACAGGTGCCACCGTTTTGTAGCAACAATTCACGGACAGTGTATACTTGTAATGCTGATTAAATAGACTTCATGAACTCGGCAATAGTTATTCCACGTATCTGATATATTTAGTGTAGGGTATTGTTCCTATAGAACAAACCTTTTGAAACTTTTTCAAAGATGGTGAATGGTAATTATATTTATTTATTCATGCATTTCATAATATATATATTTACAGTTTTTTGTTCACTATGCCTAGCTGTGTGAAACAGTACTTATGATTTTCTTGTTGTTTTACTGTAGAATGTTTATTGTTTAAACTTTCTACTGAATATGCTGTATAATTTTTAGGTTATTTTTTTAAATATAAATCTTATATAATTTTTGGTTTAATTTTTTTTTTTTAAATCTTGGGTATAAGGAAATTCATGTATTAAAAAAAATAAAAAAATATTAAGTCAAATATTAATATTATAAATGTTTGTAAAAGGCAGATTTGCCGTTTATGTATTTAAAATAAATAAATAAAATATCTGAATGAGAATGTATGGAAAAAAATGGGGCCTAAATATTTCGGTGTAAAAAGTGGGAAAACATTAAATCGAGGAACGTAAAAACGAGGTTTTACTGTAACTAAAATAAATGAAATAAATAAAATAAATAAAATAAATAAAATAAATAAAATAAATAAAATAAATAAAATAAATAAAATAAATAAAATAAATAAAATAAATAAAATAAATAAAATAAATAAAATAAATAAAATAAATAAAATAAATAAAATAAATAAAATAAATAAAATAAATAAAATAAATAAATAAAACACTTATGAGATTAAACGCAGTTGAAAAAAACAACAATTACCTGAAGAATTCTTGGTGCTGAGGAAACGTATCTTCGTGTGATACACTTTTGGTTGTCAACCTTTCTGCCAATTTACTGAGTCGATTTGCATTAACTTTTCCCAGGTCCCAATCAGCCAAAGAATCCGGTAGCTTTGTCTGTAAATAACAATTATCAAAGCCAAGTGTCCTCTTAAAAACTTTTCGATATCAACAGCTTCAATTTCGTCACAAACTGTCGCTTGATTTTACGAGAGGGATAAAATAGGACAACAAACTCCACGATGGGTAGCTTTAGATTCACCGTGTTCCGCGGCGCGTTATTGAGAGGAAAACGGGGGATCCGAGTTTGTCCGCTAATATGTATATTAACAGTAAAAAATACCAAATTATTCTAATTATTGTTTTAGACTTTTAGCCAGATTTGTTCATACTTAAAATAAAGCTTGATTAAAATGAAAATTGACAAAACTAATGTCAATAGTAATGGGAAATTACTGATCACTGATCATGTACTGATCAAATTGATTTTATCAGATTTTATCAGATTTTTTGTGCAAAAAAGAGACTCAGTTTCCGAAAATTGAAATAAAAACGCAAAAACAAACCTATTATAGTGTGTTTAAGACAATTATTTACAACAATATTTTGAGTTTGTCCAAATTTTTGTAAACAAGGACTGGATTCAACTCCCTGGGGAGCTGTTTATATCAACATATTACAACAGAGATGAAGAACATTTAAGAGAAAGTAATATAGAAGTCTAGGCATCTACAGGGCTTATGACCTGTCAATGGCTGGTTTAACTGGCCACTTTACACTCTGTGTAACATTCACCATTCTGCCCATATTTGAACATCTATATTCCTTCAATTCTTTCATCTGTTGATGTTTGTGAAGTTAAAGAGCTGAAACCTTATTTATGCGGGTGAAATTCATCTAATTGAATTATTTCACCTACATACTGGGCAACGCCTGAAAATGTTATTTTTTCAATTTCTATACTTCTTCATGGACCAGGTGGATTTATCAACAATATTTTGAGTATGTCCAAATTTTTGTAAATATGGGCAAAATGTTACACAGTGTGTAAAGTGGCCACTTAAACCAGCCATTGACAGGTCATAAGCACTGTAGATGCCTAGACTTCTATATTACCTTCTCTTAAATGTTCTTCATCTCTGTTGTAATATGTTAACAATTATTTACTTAAAAATAAGACATAATATACTTTTTTTCATCAATGCCTAGACTTCCATATTTCCTTCTCAAAAATGTTTTCCCTCTATGTTGAAATAAATTTAAATATGAACAACTCCCTAGGGAGGAAATCCAGCCAGTCTGCAAGCATTTGGACATACTCAAACATTGTTGATATTTATCCTTCTCATTATGCTAAGTTTGTCTATGTTGTTCATTTTCTACTGCAATAAACGTCTCAGATTCATAAAATTAGTAAGTAAAATTAGTTGATTAGATAATACAATTAGATGATCATGGCAGCTAGGTACTGTTCTCTTTAAGTTGACACTTATGGTCATCGTCTTATTACGCCCACACCACGGCATATCGCGGTGGCTAGATATGTGGTAGCATAGTATACCTGGGTAGGCGCAGATAGCAGCTGCTCCCTCAATAACCGGGCCAGGTGAGCCATATTAGATGCAGAGGATCCTAAATTGAGGAGAGTGCGTATCATACTCCCGAGTCTTGAAGCCGAGTTCCAGCCGGCTCGAGTGTGGCCACTCTCCCACAGTCTAAAACACAGTCACAATTGTACTTGTTGGTAGTAAAAAAATGTATTCAAAAGTGAATTTTTCCACGCTTCCTTTTTTCAAAAAAGATGGTACAGAAATTATCATTCATAAGCATTTAGGGTGGCACGATCAGGTTAACGAAGTTAGTCGTAAGCTTTATAGCAGTTTGAACTCACTTAAAAGATTACAGAATTTCTTGACAGTTAATGTTAAGCAAACATTCCACTCCTTGACTATGCAGATGTATGTTATCCAGATGCTAACTCTGAATTGCTCGATAAGTTAGAACGATTGCAGAATATTTGTATTCGTTATATCTTTGATCTTCGCAAATTTGTGTTTTTGATGTTTTTGGCACGGTAAGGGATTGATTTAAACAAATCAATCTCTTATCAAATTAATTTATTTTTTAATAAATTAAGGGGCATGTAAAATGTATCAATAGATGAAAAAAAAAATTATAGTTAGAGCAAGAACGATAGAGGAAAGAGCGTTGTGCATAGTTAGTGCTACAGACTGGCAGATGGAATAAATATTTATTTCTTGTCACGCGAAAGAGGACATTAAGATTAATTTTGGAGAGTAGGTTAAAAGAGTCAACTTTATTATTTAATAATTTATGTAAATAGCATAATTCAGATACAGTGTGTCTATTTTCAAGGGTAAAACATCCATTTTGTTTGGCAGATTATGGAGTTTTGTGTTAAATATCACCCAAAGAGCTGCAGTGATGGCGGTTTCATTCTGAAGTTAGCCACCAGAACACAAAGATCAAAAGGGCTGTTGCGGGATTTGGGTCATTTATAATGCAAAATCCATGGGAGTCTTTTTCTTATAGAAAAGTATGACCGATTTAAATCTCATTTTTGCAATAAAGTGAAATTTCGGGGTTTTCGATTTGTGGCCATTTTGTTTTCAAACAGCGGATATATCTAAACAAATAACATCAGCCCTGATGGTGGAGGCTGCAATGCAATCAGAGACGTTGGTAAAGAGTGCAAACGATGGAAAACCTAAGAAATTTAAACTTTGTAATTACAAATTTGAATTGCATACCTGAAAATGTCGTAAAAGAGGTCTCGCTGCTTTTTAAATGAGTAAAAGCACTGGAGTGTAGGAAAGTTTTCCGCGCTGTCCGTGTCAGTATTAAAGCAGACATTTTTATTCAAAATCCCCGAAGAAACATCGAGGTCTTGTTTCGTTTTCAACTTAGCCGCGTACAAACGCGTGCAGTGGTCTGCCATCCAAGGACAAAACGATCGTATTCTCGCGTTATCTTGCATCAGTCTCAGAGCCCCTTGGTCGAATATCACGTCCAGCGTAAATAACTGGCGTTCTAATGTACGCACTGCAAAATATACACAATTATGGACTGTTGAAAGTATCGATTGCACTTCGAAACATGAATCCATTTGATTGGAATTATCGTTGATGATATTTTCATCCAAGGCACATTTTTCCATCATTTTATTTACTAAATCACTGTTTGTATTAACACTTTTTTCAGTACTTCTTGGATCTACTGTTGCGTTTTCCAATTCACTTGAAATTTTTACATCTTTATTTTTGTTGGTGATTATCTGCTGTGAAACTAAAATTGAAATTAAAAAACTTATTTCTGATGTGATATTTGTGACGAGATTACAATGCAGAATTACGCTGTACAGATCGGCTAACACTTCTAATGGTTTCACGCAAGTGACCAGTTTAGGATCCGGCATAACATATTCAAATATTTCCATTTTTTTATTTTCTTTCGACGGCGTGTGCCGAGTCAATATTTTGATGGGCTTGGCTTGGTTTTTGCTGCTGAATTTCTCGAGCAATTTGTCCTTTTCCGCCTTTAGAATCGCTCGTTCCGCGTTGTAACTGGAGGTTTCTTCCTTCACCTGAAAAACTTGTCGCGCGAACGCTTCGTTTTGTTCGGTTTTATCGTATTTTACGCCGAACTGCAACGACGCGTCAGAATGCAAAAGCGAGCTGCTCAATTCTGGATTTGTGGAATTCAATCTCGTGGGATTGATTCGTCGGCGGTTTTGCGTAGTGGAACCGATTTTAGGAAAAGAATTATCGTCTTTGAGGTCTAATTGACTGGTGTCATCTCTGACGCTTCGATTACCGTCGTTTCTCATCATTACGTCATCTTCCATCGAGAGATTGACATATTTAACGAACTTCTTCTTTTTCCCCGTTGACTTTTCGCTTCCCGCGGTTCTGTTGACGATAAAATCTCCGATGCATATGTTTGTTCGGCTGGACGAAGGCCTCGAGAAGTCCATTCGCGGACTGTTGAAACTGTCGGCGGAATGAAACGAATCCGCATTCCTCCATTGACTAAATCTAACATTCTGCTGGTTGGGGTGTCTCGCGATCTGAGGGCTGTAGGTTCTCGGGTGGTTGTGATACCGGGCGTGTTGCGAGGAGTTTAGAGACGGCGACGCATTCCTGGAATGGTCCACGTGGCTGTGAGAATTGTGCGAGAGGTTGATGCTGCTGTTCGGCGTGCTGAACATAATATTGGCGCTGCGTCGGTTCGACCTATCCGCCGGATTGACGGGGCTAAAGAGGCATTCTTTATCTAGAGACGCTTCTTTCAAAGGTGTCGATGAAACGTCGTGTTCTTTAGATACATTACTTTGACTGTCTGAATCGACACTGCTTAAATTTTTTGACGAATCATTTATCGGAGATAAGAGAAAATCATTCTCCAAGTCTTTCAATTCTCCTTTTTCTACAAGGGGCAGTTTTTCTTCATCGTCTCCTTTGGGAAAGTATTCCGTACAGATTCTCCTGCTAACTCGAGGGTTTTTCTGCGCAGATGTACTTCCGCTTTCTTGTTTCGGAGTTATCAAGTTACTCGGGGCATTGGCAAATGGCTCTTTGCTCTCCGCGGATTGTAGAGAAATGTCGTTTGTTTGCAACGAGTTGAATTGCAGAATGCTAAAATAATACAAAAACAAAATGTTATATTACTCACATTTAAAGCATTAACTTTGTATATTATTAATATTTAAGGCATTAACTTTGTATATTATTAATATTTAAAGCATTAACTTTGTGGACAAACATTTTACTAAATGTTATTAAATATTTGTTATCAAACCTGCCTTTTGTACTTATTATTGTGAAGACACCTAATATGTTATTTAAAACGAATATCAAAATTTCTTGATGTTCTTCCAACGTAAACTGAAGGACAAGAATCGCAGTTTAATTGGTAAACACCTAAATTATTTAATGAACTGTTTTTTTTTTTATTACTGAGCAATAATTTACCAATATTGTTATTTGTATCAAAAGCTGGTTTGATATTACCAATCTATTATCCAAGTAACAAAAAGTATTCAGGTAAACTGCAATTGGAGTACCAATGCAGTGCCCTATGCACTATTAGGTGCAGATAGAGAGATGACGAAGACTTGTAAGATTTTAGCACAGTTAAAATGACCGAAAAATAATATTTTTTTACCTTTGAGTTTGGTGTCGAATCAGTGATATTAAATACAGTGTGAACTCCGCCCTGGAACACGTAAAAATGTCATCCTGTAAAAATAGAAAATAAAACTTAAGCACATTTTAAATTTACGTATCATATACTTATTAAAATATTGTTATCATCAGTAAACATAACCTCAAAAATCCTTATATAAAAAGATATACCTGTTCTGCGCCGTACTGCAACCACTTAACGCATTTTTCTATCGCGATTTCACAGCATAAGACACTTTTCAATAGCTTTTCCGCCATTTCGAACAAGTCTCATGAGTATTTTTTCATTAGGTGTAATTTTTTTTCCTTATTGTAGTATTTTTTTATTTTTACTTTTTACATATTTTGACACACGAATATTTGACAGCTTCCTACGTGAAAAATGGCGGGGCCTTTTGACAGATAAAAGCGATGTGGTAATGCCTAAATAATGGATTGTATTAAAGGATGAAATAGTAAAGTCTAAGCAAACTTTTTAAATCGGGGTAGGTTGTCGTCACGAAATTTAAAAAATATAATTTCATGCCGCTTATCGCTTTTATATGTAAAAATGGATGGTGTATGACAATTTAAGTGTTTTTTAATATCATTTTTGCAATAGACAGACATCAAAATCTATTATGAGTTGGAGGATAGAAGGTTTAGAAAAAAATAGGGAGAGAGAATAGTTCAGGGAGAAACAAAAGGGATCCAACATACACGCTTAGCAGATTGTGTGGTTGAGATCTTCCTCACCTAAAAAGCACTCAGACATTGGGGAAATAGGAATTCTAATACAAATTAAAAATATAATTAAACGCTCCGAATATTCCGAAATACCCAATTTCAAGCATTTGTTCATGCCTTTTTCAGTCATTCTCAATTTCTGCATTTATTCAAATTCGCATAGCAAATCTATTTAGTCGTTCTTTCGCTGTCCAGACAAACGCAAAACTATTTTTTTATTTTGTCAATTATGCTTATAAATATCAGCTTTATATTATGCACTGGTCTCAACATTAGTGGTGCACCTTTTGCGCATAGTTTTACTACACATTCGCCTGAGAAATGGCATTTTGACACCATTCAGCCTACTTTCACCCATGTTTTTCCAATCCCTCACATTCCACTAGGAAGGAATCCATTGTGAATGGCTAATTTCGTCTCCTGCAACAAACATTTTACTTGCCAAGGTTGATGTGCATCGTTCACCCTGTTCCCAGCACTTTCCATTCCAAGTGAACATACTTCCCAAATGCACAAATTCTTCTATCTGATTTAGAATATCTTCGTTCACAATAACCTCACATTTAGTCATACTTTCATCCCTTTTGATTTATCGACATTCATCAGCAAATCGTTGCACTTGCATACACGGTTGACATTTGTTATAAAGAATTGCAGGTCCTCTTCGTTGCTAGCAAGAAGCACGGCATCATCAGCATACAAAAGACAATTAACAAATAATTCGGAACATACAGGTAATTGAGATGAGTCGTCATATTAACAAATGTTCTTTTTGAAATTATATTTTAAATGGTATTCATTACTTGTTAAAGGGTGGGCCAACGCTCCATTGATTGAAATTGAAAGCAAAATGGCCATTTCGAATTTTTGGATACCTACCTAACTTTCAATCATCAAAGCCAGACATTTTAGAGTTAGTTAGATCAAGAATATTAATTCAGTTTAACATCGATTTTTGAGAAAGATAGGCTGGAGGTTGGGCTTATCCAGAGACCAATATACGTATGAGTTAGAAACTAGCTTAAATATATCTTCACTTCAAGACCGTCGAAATAAATCCGACCTTCTAGTCCTATTTAAAATTTTCAGATCACTCTTTGATGCGCCTGAACTACTGAGCTCAATAAAATGAAATATCCCAACTAGAAACCTCAGACAAAACTTACTCTTTCATATCGATAACCATAGAACTAACTCTGGTTTTCATTCCCCTATACCCAGAATTCTCAGGTCTGCCAACAAACATACCAGTCTTGATTTCTTTGATAACAAGTTGTCTTCTTTCAAACGATCACTGAATCAAATTCAATTATAAACACCTCTCTCCCGCTTCCACTCTCACCAAGTCTACGATATACCATTGTGTCTTTCTACTTTTCTTTATAATAATTTTCTATGTATATATATATCTTTAAAAATGCCCATTTATTTATTTTTATTTATTTATACTTTTACATTGTTTGTATTTTTTTTTATACAGAATAATATTCCTTCACTGGGGTGTCCCATGCCGAGGGAAACATTTTACAAAATGTGAAACATGCCTTAAATTAGTTATTCAACAAAGTTAACGTAATAATAATAATAAAAAAATGTAATTAATCAAATTAACCTATATTATGATTAACATAATAAACAATATAAACTAAAATAATCATAAAAAACAACCACACATTTTACCTATTTGGCTTGATCCAATCATCAATCCGTGTGGAACCTACCTCTACTATCCATTTCTTAATAGCAAGTTTCTACTGTGAGTACTTACTAATTGTCCTTATGGATAATGGAAGTAGATTGCACACTTTAACCGAGTAGTAGGCCAATCCTCTTTGACCGAAGGTTGTATTAATATTTTTTTTTTGCAGCATCAGGGTGGAGTATCTAGTAACTCTTGCATTTGTAACGGAAGGAAGAGAATAATGTTTACGTGCGTATAGTAACAAAGCTTTTACATAAAGTTGTTTAATAGATTTTACATTAAGATTTTCGAATATACCGAGGGAGCTAGTTCTGATCGGGACTCTTAAGATAATTTTTATGAAAGCTTTTTGTACAATTATTATTTGTTTGATCAGTGTGTCATTTGCACATTCCCATCCAATTATTCCATATTCCAGAACTGATGCGCGTATATACCTTATAAATAAATAATAATTTATGACAATTTACAGGTTTATAAAACAGGGGAAAGCAAAGAAAGCCGAAACAAAACTTTTTTTTAAATATCAGTAATTTATTTAACAACTTTTGATGATAGAATTTGATAGTTTTACATCTTTTTTGGTTTGAATTTTGATGTCTTTAGCTGCTAAGACCCCATGGATTGATCATAGGCTGAGGATTCTGCAAATACGACATCACCACAGCAGAGATGGAGAGCATAAAAGAACTAAGAATCTGAAAAAAACAATTCATTATAAGTTTAATGTTAGTAAATATTATTAATATTCAAAGCATTAACTTTGTGGTCCAACATTTTAATATTATGTTAATAAAATTTGTATAAAACCACTCACCGAAAACTCCACTCCACTCTCTTGAAAAATAATGTCCCATTAATTAATAATCAAGTAACCTTCCAATATAGTCCATTATTCGATATTTCATTGTAATGGTCACCCTACCCTCCCCCTCCCTTTTTCCTCCTTTTCCGATTGTTAATCCTTTTGAAATATTAGCTTCATAAGTCACTAACCCTGGGTGGTGGCGTAGTGAAGCATGTGTCTAACCTGCATGTCGATTTTATATTTTTGCAAATCTACTATGGTGAAGGTGTGTAGTGATATTTGCATGTTGGTGTAGTGTTGTTGTCCTGACGAAGAGACGGGTTACGTCTCGAAACCGGTAGACAGATAAGTCGGTGAGTGGTTTTACACAAATTTTATTAACATAATATTAGTAAATATTGCCTATGTCCCAGAGCAGGGGACGACGATGTCCATCTCTAAATATGTGTAGAGCAGAAGAATCATTTGAGCATATATTAAGCATATCTCAGCCGCATCAAAGGCTTAATTTTTTTTCATGGTTGGAGTTTTTTTTGGTACCTCAAGGATAATTTTTAATTTTTTTATTTATTTATTTAACAACAACAACTACAAATCATCATGCCGTTTCCCCAAACGCCACGTCACTCTATCTTTGCATACATATCTCGCTTCCTCTGGATTCATACATCTTCTCGTGCACGCGCGCCGATTATTCCGACTTTTGACATGTCCGTCTTCAAGTATCTGTTGGATTTGGTCATGCCATGTCTTTCTTGGTCTTCCTCTATTACTGCATCTATCAACGTTTGCATTGTAAATATTTTTAGCCTTTCTTTCGCTGTCCATTCACTCTACATGCCCAAACCGACGCAGATTCTTTCTTGATTTTATCGATAATGCCTATCTCAGCCTTACATAATGTACGGATCATGACATTTGTGCCTCTATCGTACATAGTTTTACAACACATTCGCCTGAGAGATTGCATTTTGACAGCATTCAGCATACTTTCATTCCTGTTTTTCCAAGTCCATACTTCGCTCCCATACATCAGGGTCGGGACCAGGACTCCATTGTGAACTGCTAATTTATTTATTTAACTTTTTGTAAATAACATTAATTGTACATTGGCAGGCTTATTGCCAAATGGCAATTTCTTCCAACCAACCAATAAAACTAAAGTTTTATTTTTATAATTCAAGTTACAAAACATATTCAATGGAAAATAAAAAAGCTAGAGATATAACTGTATTTGTATATAAATTACCCTTAATCAATACTATTACTCAACGGGAAAAAGGAATAAAGAGGAAAGAGGAAAGGAGGAGAGATTAAGGAAGAGAAAGGAGATGTTTCTTTAGACGTGATTAAAACAGAGATACTGTTGTAACATCTTTGATGGTGGATGGGAGATGATTCCACAGTCGAGCCGCATGGACACTATATGAGTTAGAGAAGAAAGAGGAATTGTGGATGGGTATTGAGAGGGTGCTTTGAGAATTAAAACAAAGAGGTAAACCATGAACTGATAAGCGTTGAAATTTTTCACTGAGGTATAAAGGAGTGTTAGGACTATGAAGTATAGTAAACAGAAGTGAGAAGGAGTGATAAGTCTCTCCACTGTCTAATTTTGAGCCAATGTCATTACGTATTTTATCAAATTGAGGTCCCGTGGCAAGTGTCTCGGACTCGCGGCCCAAAGGTCTGTGGAAAATGACTGGTTTAACTCTTAAAAGACTGATTATGATAAAATTATAAATAAACTTATCAATGAACCATAATTTAAAATATAACTACGCTCCTTTTGATATAATTATTTACTACTAAAATAATATAATTAACATAAAATTAACTATCAAAATGAATAACTTCATTCCATTAACAATGTATTATCTAACATATTAAAAAAGAGATGAAGAACATTTAAGAGAAGGTAATATAGAAGTCTAGGCATCTACAGGGCTTATGAATAAATGAATAAATAAATATGTTGTAATATGTTAATATAAGCGGCTCCCCAGGGAGTTGAATCCAGTCCTTGTCTACAAAAATTTGGACAAACTCAAAATATTATTTACAAATTCTAAGTATCTAACATAACACATATTTATACATAAATAACATCAACCCTGATGATGGACGCTGTAACGCGATCTGAAACATCGGTAAAGAGTACGAACGACACACGGCATAATAACCCAGAAAAACTTATTGTGCATTTACTATGGAGTTTTATCAAGAAATATGAACAAAAACATCAATATTCTTAAAAGACTGTGCGAAAAATCCCTTTGGAAACGGTGCTGTAACGTCAGGTTACATTAAACAAAAGATGAGATAGTTTATGTTAAAAAATAAACGGGATTTTGGCAAAAAAACGTAAAATTAAAATTTTCAATAAATTTCTTTATTAGTCCTCTCAAAATACTCCGCCATTTGCGGCGGTACATTGATGCCATGGGACAGTTGCCGCTTGATTTATTTTGGCAGACATGCGACAACAATTACTCATTTTTGCGCAAAAATTGTTTTATTTTTATCTATGGACAAGCACCTAAAATATCTATGGATAAACATTTTACCTGTTTGGCATCGTCGGATATTCTGGAGTTGGCAAAACTAATACTTGAACAGTACAACGCGGTCCAAGCGCACCACTTTAGCCTCATCATCAGTCCGCACATGGAGAATACCATACCTACGGAAAAAATCAACATTTTATTTAGAAAATGTCATTTTTATCAATTTTTTCCAAGTGAGGATAGGCGTAGTGAAGTTGTGACACCCGTTGACGCTAGATGTCGCTACTAGGCTAGCCATATGACGCGGGAGTGGGCGTAGCCACCTGTAACATAGCAATCAGCAAACGGCCGAAGGTTTTTTTAAATATTTTTTATTAAATTGAAAACATATTATACATAATTATATACAATATTCCCAAGGAGTTTTTTAAAAAAAAAAACTCATTTAGGGACATACAGATAACAAATTTATTTAAAGACGTTTTTAAATTTTAAACTATAATATTATTTACAAAAGCAGAAAAATTAAAATTATGATATACTACAAATTAAAAAGGGTATGAAAAATACTTGAAAATAACAAAATAAACAGAATACTAGGCATGGAAATAAATTCAAAATAATGTTTACATTATGCAATCTGGGAAAGAAAATTGAAAAAGTTTAAAAATTGCATGTATGTACATACTGAACTAGTACAAAATAAAATCATATTTTGTAATTAACAAAATATGCGCACACCCAATACAGGTTAATTTTTTTTTTATCAAAAACGTATTGAAATTATGTATACAAACCAAAAAAAGTATAAAAAAAAAAACACAAATAACATTTAAATAGTATTAAAAATTACATATACAAGCAAAAACGGTAAAATATTAAAAGATATATGTTCAAGATGCGCATTCTCTATAAACTAACATTATTTATTCAAAGTACTTCTGGAAAAAATAATTCTTCAATTCGCACTTCCTGTTTCTATATTTTGAAATAGGTACTTTAAATTTTTGTGGCAATTTATTAAATTCCTTGAAACCTATGTATTGTAAAGATCTAGTACCAAACTTCGTAGACTTCACAGATCCAATATATATATTGTTTTTTAACAATAACGATTAACCATTCCCAGGGACACAGATTCCCCTCTCAAAAATGTTTTCCCTCTCTGTTGCAACAAATTTAGACATGAATAAAAGAGAGTAAATTCAGCCTGTCTGCAAACATTTGGACACACTCAAAACATTGTTGAATGAACTACCTAGTAAAAGAAGAAGTATAAATATTGGAAAATTGTTTTCAGGCTTTGCCTAGTAGGTGAATTGGGTCAGCCGGATGAATCTCACCCACGTGATAAATGTTTCAGCTCTTTTACTTCACTAAAATCAGCGGATGGAAGAGTTGAGGAAATGTGGATGTTCAAACATAGGCAGAATGGTGAATGGAGCCCTGTTAATGCCTAGACTTTCATATTCCCCTCTAAAAATGTTTTCCCTCTCTGTTATTATTATTATTATGGATAACTTATATAGCGCCATTTTCGTAATAAAATACCTCAAGGGCGCTTTACATAGTGATTCTATAGTTAAACAAAATAAATTATTGAAGCTTTTAAATTTGTAATTTAATTAAAACAATTTATTTTGTTGTCACGTGCTACGGATTTATTCAAATGATTTAGAGAACAAGTGGGTTTTAAGTTTTTTCCGAAACATCACTTCACTTTCACAGCCTCGCACCTCTTCAACAAATTTATATACGAATGAAAGGGAGTAAATCCAGCCTGTCTGCAAACATTTGGACATACTCAAAACATTGTTGAATGAACTACCTAGTAAAAGAAGAAGTATAAATATTAGAAAATTGATTTTAGGCTTTGCCTAGTAGGTGAATTGGATCAGCCGGATGAATCTCACCCACGTGATAAAGATGTCAGTTCTTTTACTTCACTAAAATCAGCGGATGGAAGAGTTGAGGAAATGTGGATGTTCAAACATAGGCAGAATGGTGAATGGAGCCCTGTAAATGCCTAGACTTTCACATTCCCTTCTCAAAATTGATTTCCCTCTCTGTTGCAACAAATTTTGCAAAATGATGTGGCCGGGCAAGGATGTTATATATAATACTGTTTAATAATCCTTTTTCCACAATTCATAAAATCAGTCGTATAAAATCAGACAAACCTAAAATGTTCATATAATCAGTAGTTAGGTCTTCGCTGGGCAAGGTGGACGCGGGGGGCGGCTTGTACCTCTGCTGGCGTTCAGGGCGCCGCGGATCGACAGTCTGATTAGTATGCATGCTAAGAAGATTTATCTGGAATTTAATAATAATTAAGTCAAGTAATATAATGTACACATCGAAATGTCTCTGCTAACATTTAATTTTAATTTCTTAGGGCCTTACAAGACAAGTCTTTGCTCCATCGCTAAGGAGAAATTTAGCTAACTGTAGCCTATAATGCATAAAGCGCGATTTCTAATATTCACACTTTGCCACCCTTTTTGGCTAATATTTTTCCAAGTATATTAGGTTGTTCAAAAAGTAGTTTCGTATTTTGTCGCAAGATGGGGTTGAACTTAATTTGCTCTGGCAACACTGTACCGATTTCGACAAACAGGCTCGCGTTGGAAAAGTGAAATTTCAAAGAATATTTTTAATGAAAATAAAGCTTCCTTTGATCAATCGTGTAAAAGTTACTCCATTTTGAAAATGAATGTGTCGAGCGAGGAAATTTGTGGTATTTTGAGGTTTTACTTATGAAAGGCTAAAATGCATCGCAGGCCCATGAAAAAAAACTGTGCAGTTTATTATGGTGACAATGCTCTAACAACACCAGTAGCACAACAATGGTTCAAGCGGTTTCGTTCCGGAAATTTCAATGTCAAAGATGCACCTCGCTCTGGGCGGCCCATTACGGAAAAAGTTGACTAAATAATGGAAAAAGTCTATGAAAATCCACATGCAAACACTCGTGAGATTGCTCAGGAGTTAATCATTGGTCATGTAACTGTTTCAAACCATTTGCATTCCGCTGGATTGGTCTAGAAGCTCGATAAATGGGTGCCGCGTGAACTTTTAATATATTTCGGTCATTCCATCCCTAGTAAACATACTTCCCAGATACACAAATTCCTATACTTGTTTTAGTATAACTCTATTCACAGTGATTTCACATTTAGTCATACTTTCATTTCTTTCAAAAACCATCACATTGGATTTATCGACATTCATCAGCAAATCGCTTCCCTCGCATACATCATAGACCTTTGTTATTAAGAATTGGAGTTCCTCTTTAGTGTCACGTAATTTAAGTAGATAAATATATATGATTTGTTTATTTATTCATACAAATACATACAAGGTGTGTTCAGAAAATAGTGGGAATTTTTTAATTTCGCGGATTTGGAGAGTCCGATTGTAAAAATTACTATACATGCCCCTGAAGTATGCTAAAATTTTCATCTGTATTCATTGTTTACTTTGGCTGTGTTAGCCGCTATGGTTGGACGTGTTTTTATGAGCTCTGCGATTTTTCTTTGTTAAAAAAATGGATCAAAGAATTGGTATCCAATTTAGGTAAAAGACATTGAAGATGACGCACGGCCCGGATGCCCCAGCACATCAACGTGGAAAACGTGGAAAAGGCGAATTCAATGGTTATGAACAACCGATGTTGGCATATTGCCTCTGCAAAAACGTCGGGAAATAGCGGATATAATTTATTTACTTAAAATTGCCTCTGAATCAATTGACTGTCCTGAACTACTATGCAAACTTTCTATCAATGTTCCTTCCGAAGTTTTAAGAAATAACCCTCTTCTGTACATACCTCTTGTTTCATCTAATTATAGGCAAAATTCATATTTATGGCGAACTTTTAATAATTTTAATGTAATAAATAAATCATTTAACATAGATTTATTTGCAAATAATCTTAATGACGTACGGCGTTTGCTTTCGAAAAAATTCGTAGTATTTTTTCTTTTCTTTTGAATTTACATTTAATTACTATTCATTTTATGTTCGAGAATCTTTTTTAACTCACTGTGATGCTACTTGTGAAAACCTGTAATTGGCTTATTAGTTATTTGTTTTGTTTTATATATAAAATATAATTATAGCTGTTGGTTATCCAAATAAATAAAATAAAATAAAATAAATAAAATATTGATTGGCTCGTGCCAAGAAATTTTTCAAATGTTTTGGATATGAAACGCGTGGCAGCAAAATAGCAAAAAAAGGGGAGCGCCGGATTTCAACGAGTTTTTCTCAGCCTGAATTAAATACTGTAGCTCAATCACAAATAACTATCGACTTGCTAATAAGCGACGTGATAACAATTTCTCACCATGGCTGTTTATCGTATTTGCGATCACAATGGAACATCCGTGAACACCTAATATTAAATGTCAAAATATTTACATTTCGCGATGTATAATCCTGCTGCGCAATCACATGTTTGAATTATTATTATTATAAATATCAAAAATATTTCAAAACTGCTATATTTATTTATTATTTAACATGCTATTTATTGCATTTAGCCGGCGGTTGGCAAGCCAAATGTCAAGAAAAGCAGACGCCATAGTAATTGTAATTTAATTTCACTTTTTTGTATTAGATACTCCTTACTATTTTGCAAATGCAATATATTGTATTAAATTTTACAGTAAACGCCGATTTTTCGCCAATGAACTGTATTTATTTACGAGGAAAACAAAAAACAAACCGACACGAGCGTTATCTTAAGAGATTACACACGCGTTGACTTATGACTGCGATAACTTAAGCATGTTCATTTTTGTTCATTACGATCGCTCAAATGCTTAAAATGTTTTTAAGCACGTCAATAGTAATTTGTGATTGAGCTACTGACCTAAGAGTAGATTTTTTTGGCGTGTATTTTCCTCAATACATAGGTCCGATAGGTATCTTGGAGCCAACCACTAAATGGATGGTAGGCAAGCGCGCTGACCATTATACCACGAGGCGGATAACTGTATTCTTAATTCCGGCTGGACACGAGAATCAACAATACGCAATTAAAATTAGCAAATCAAAAATGTCATTGGGTGTTAGCAGCGCTCGTGAGAGCCCGCACCTTTGGAACACGAGAAAGTTTAAAAAAAACACTTACGATAATTTAGTCAAATATCAATAACCGATTATAAATATACGCGTTAATAAGCTTTAATCTTTAATTTAATACTTTGTAACTTTAATTTGATAACGAACGAGAGATGACAGATGACACCGCTGACAGCTATCGAATCACAGAAACTAATACTAATATTATCGAGTCAGAGATGATTTTCGAATATTAATTTCGAATAGTTTTGAGTAATCGAATATTTTCATTTAGGAATATATTAGAATTTAGAATCAACAACAACAACAAAGCATCACGTCGTTTCTCCGTAGGGATAGGCAGAGAGGATAGAACGCCATATCACTATTTCTTGGCATACATACCTCGCTTCCTCTACATTCATACATCTTCTCATGCACGCACACTGATTATTCTTACTTTTGACATGTTTATCTTCAAGTATTTGATGGACTTGATCGTACCATGTCTTTTTCGGTCTTCCTCGTTTTCTGTATCCATCAACATTCGCATCATAGATACTTTTAGCCATTATTTCGCTGTTCATTCGCTCTACATGTCCAAACCAGCGCAGCACCCTTTTTTTGATTAGGGAATTGAAAAATTTAGAATCATTGAAATAAAATACATTGACATACCCTATAGAGTAAAATATTTTTAAAAGTAGTGACACGAATCGTACTTATAGTTATTAAGTACTGTTTATATACACCAGGGCTGCATTCAAAGAGAACAAAATTTGAAGGATATTCATTTTTGGTGCATAAAAAAGTTTGTATTTTAACGTTTACAATCAACATTCATTTTTGGCGGATCCCAATCAGGTGCTTTCATTAAATTTCTTGTAATTCGGTCTATTTTTTTTCACTGGATTCACATATCTACCGGCTGCCAACTTCTTTGCGTCCTCCCAAGTCAGGTTCTCGTCCTGAAGTTCTGATATTAACTGCCAACGACAGTCAGCAGTGGACGTCCAGGACGTCGAGAACCTGCATGATGCCTAGTAAAGTAGGCAAGCGTGATTAAGGCTCTCATGAAGCATCCGCAGTACTAATATGCATATAAGAAATTCTCTTGAAAAAATTACGACCTATTTATGGTTAGCTTAACGCAAAATTGCCTTCATTCATTCAAAATAAGGAAACAAAATCTAGGTGGAAAGAAATAGTATGTAGGTAGTAATTTTATTAGTACCTAATGATTATTCCTGTGGATGATAAATAACTCATTACTATTATTTATTGATACGTTCTCAGAACTATTATCTATTGCCGATTATGAAAGATTCGATATTTGACTTGTCAAAAATCGTCATCTGACATTTAAAATACCGTTGCCAGTCTAAAAAATTCGCTACCCCAGGGGTAAAAATAAAATAAGTGAATTATTGAAATATTAATTATTTTTTCAAAATATAGGTATAAATTGTAAATCAGCATTTGATTGGATAATAACATCTATTTAATTGATTTTTTTAAATAAATTTATTGTATTATGCATTGTAATCTACCCTTGACATTGATTTTCTCACAAGGCCATTTCCCGATTGTTTCCCCTTGAGTTATCTATTTTGGTAAAATTGCATCATGTGAACACTTGGAAACTGTTATCATCCGGGAAATGGTCGGTGTTCCAAGTTTCAGTTCAGTCTTATTCAATTTATTGCACAAATAGGAAATGGTTTGAGTGCGCGGTACGATTGGCGATATTTTCAAGCGGAACGCACTATGGCCAAAAGATTCGTGGGGTTTTTGAAAAATTTGCGGGCGCCCTCAGATCCTAACCTGAAAAATGTCGCGAACTCGACGAAAGAAGAGCTGATGGGCCAAATCGAACTGCTGAAAAGTAAAATGCCCTCGTTGAAAGAAGGGATGGACGCTGTCAGGTCTGTGCAGGGGAAAATACCGGAAGAATTGTTCAGGAACAGAGTCAAGGAACTCATCTCGAAGTATGAGAAGTTTACAGGTGTTGATGAAATCATGCTGCTTCAGAAAACGGTCGTGGAGTCGCAGGTACATTTTATTTATTCATTTTTACCCACAATCGACATCAATCGGAGCTTTGTATTAGGGAAAATACATGTCAAAGAAACTACTATTTGGCAGGATTGGAAGAATGTTGGAAGTATTTGAAATTTATTAATTAACCCTTGTGGATTATTACATCCATTTTACAAAAATAATGTATCGTTTTTCATTCATACTCTGTTGATTATTTTTATGTCTTGTTATGGATACACCACTTACATAGGGCACATTTTGTATTCAGTAAGCTGATGGTAGAAATAACGTTCTCCACAGGATGAAATATACCCAGAGTTCTGATGAATTTGGCACTTGACCATCTGGTAAAGCCCTTGAGACCAAAATTAACATCTTACGGAATGCAAAAATCATGTATTTTTTTTGAAAAGGGTCGTTTATCGTATGCTCTTGAAAACCATATTTCAATTTCAATTTATTTGCTTCAATATTCAATATGCTGCTTCAACGCGTGAATCTCAAGATGTAGCGTGGGAAAAACAAATGTACATATTTTTTGTATCAAACCTACCCCTCCAATAGACCAAAACTGGTATAATATAAATCCATACGCAGTAGGGTGGGCCAATATATTTTTTTTGCCAATTTTGAAATGAAAGGGGTCTAAAAAGTTGACTTTTGGATTACTCGGAATGCTAAAAATATTCTATACTACCTTTGGCCCTCAACCAGAGCTTAAAGTTTTTGAAAAAGTGGATTTTTTGCGCTAAACCGGCTCTCATTTCGTAATTAAGTAAGAAAATCAGTCCAATTAAATTTGAAACGTGAATTAAACCTTATTTAATAAGCATCTAAGGCGTGAGTTGCACTTTGTTTTGTAATAAATGGGTAGCATTGTTTTAGTGAGCCATTGTTTTCGTCAATATTATTGTTTTGCCAGGCGCTCAACGGAATCAGTTCCGCGGAGTGTAAACTTTTTGCATTTCGGTAGTTTTAAAACGTGCTCGAATTTGTAATGTGATTAAGTTATATCTTTGCCAACAAAAAAATAATTTTATCAAAATAGATTAAAACAAAATGTTCAGACAGTGATAAACTTCAAACCTCGGTTGAGGGCAAAAAGTAGTGTGGAATATTTTTTTAAATAATTTTTACGTTCAATGTGATCCAAAATGCAACTTATTAGACCCCTTTCACTTTGATGTCTAAAAAAATTCTAAAGTTCATACATCATCGGCCCACTCTAATACGCAGTCCTTTGGAGGATGAATTAGAAATGTAATCTCTCGTGGTTACTACGTCGCTCCAATGTTATACTTAGTTTTAATGTACACGGTATCTTTCTAGTGTAACGGTAAAATGGCTTTTTGTAATGTCTTTTAAATAATAAAATGAATATACAACGTCTTCGTGTCTTCTCGATTGATCTGTTGGACTTCGAATATTTATTCTCTGTGTGCTACACTACATCGGCACATAATAGCTCTTCAAAGAATTCAGTACAGAGTACTGAATATTATTCAACAGTATATATTGAGAACGGTAGTGGTTACACACATAAATAGAGACATTTACCCGAGCGTCAACCACAACCATAATACAAGATACTCCAATAGGAATCTGATACTAAGTGAAGGGGTCAACACTGTTCTGGCATCGAGACAACACTATTACGTAGGCAAAAAGGTCCATAACCTTTTGCCAGAATCGTGGAAAGACGGGAGTGTTGTCAAGTTACGGAAGGTGTTGACCTCGCTCTTTCGTGACATTGGTCGTAGGAAGTCAGAAAAGTTTATGCATGCCACGAATTGTAGATTCTTACTGAATGTCGAAAATAAAATATAAAAAATAAGGAATAATTTAAAAAAAAATATATTTATAGATGACAACCATGAAGTTTCGCATAAATAAATTGTCTTATGTTTTTATGAATGTATGTATGTGTATGCGCATGGGTGTATGTACGTGTGTGTGTATGTACATGTGTATATACACCGCAAGACAAAAAAAATTACGAGTTTACCTGCTACCGCGCCCCTTGACTTTACTGAACCCTTTTTCTAAGAAATCCTTTATCGATACCTCTTTCTTTTGTTTAATAAATTAAGGACACTATGTGTCACCTTTCTACAATATTTACATTTTAAAATGTTTCAACAGTCTTGTTTTACCCGCGTTTGAGTGAACATAACACAACAATCATGGAAAGTGCAAAGCAAATGTCGATTGCGATAAAATCCAAAATAATCACATTGTCGCAAGAAAACATATCTAATTGTGAAATATCTCGTCGAGTTGGGTATTCAGAAGGTGCAGTGAGGTTTTTATTTAAAAAAATCCAAGAAACTGGATCCATAGAACGGAAAAAAGGAAGCGGACGGGGCGCGTGACATCTGCCCGAGATGATCGCTTAATAAAAAAAATTGTTATGCGCGATCGATTTTTAACGGCACCTGAAATACACGCAGAGGTGCAGTCTACCAGCACATCAACATTTTCAGTAAAAACAGTGTCCAGGCGGCTGTTGGAGCATGGTTTCCAAGCACGGAGTCCCGCAAAGAAACCATTACTCACGGACAAATGAAGAAGGCTAGACTGGATTGGGCGAAAGAGCACCAGAATTGGACCTTGGAGGATTGGCAAAATGTTGTTTTCTCTGATGAATCAAAATTCAACCTTTTTGGTCCAGACGGCAGAAAGATAGTTCGACGAAAACGTGGGGAAAGATATCATCCGTCGTGCGTCACTCGAACCGTTAAACATTCACCCTACGTGATGATTTGGGGGTGCATGACAGCATACGGTTTAGGACCTCTAAATTTTGTACAGGGTACGATGAATGCCATTCAGTACAAAAAAGTGTTAAAAAAACATATTATTCCAACAATCGAGGACATTACGCAGTATACCGCGGACCCAATTTTTCAGGACGATTCTGCGCCGTGCCATAGAGCCCGCACTGTGAGTACAAATATATATATTTTTAAATGCATTTTGTGACCACATGATAAATAATTTATTGTTTTTTTATAGATCAATGAATTCAAGGAGAAAATTGGCTTAAAATCGTTGACGTGGCCCGGGAATAGCCCTGATTTGAACCCGATAGAAAATTTATGGGCGATTATGAAAAAAAAAGTCGGGAAAAAAAAATCAAAAAACATTGAGGAATTAAAAAAAAACTTAATTCAAGTTTGGGAAGAAGAAATAACATCAGAAATTTTAGATTCGCTTTACGCTTCTCTAAATAATAGAATTTTACATGTTATAAAAAATAAAGGTGAATTCACTAAGTACTAAATATTTTTAAATGTTATAAATATGTTTAAATGTAAAATACTTTAATTTAAAATAAAGCGATAAGAACCTACTTCTAAAATATGAATTAAAAAATAACATGTCTTTTATTATTCCATCACAAACACTCGACCATAAATGAACCGTTATGGGTCTCTAAGGTTCGGGTAATCTGATACCTGATATATAATGGCAATTTCTAAGTACAATTCATGAGTAAGATTTTTTATTTTAACCTTGAAATAACGAGTAGTCATCACATATGTCAAACAATATAAAAAAAACTAATTAAATATCAAGAATAATTCATTATATGTCAATTTTAGTTTTTTTTGAGAACTCGTAAATTTATTTGTCTTGCGGTGTATGTGTGTATATATATATATATATATGTGTATATATGTCTGTATGTATATGTATCAAAATGTGAATACGAATAAGTTTATATTTTGTTTGTCTGTGCTCTATATTAATTTGTTAACTATTATAGTATATTAAAATGTAATTGCCTAGCTTGGAATGGGGTATGTACCCTCGTTAGATGGGCAAAGTGAACATGGAATTGTATTTTGATAAAGAGTGTGAATAAATAAATAAAAATAAAAAATAGTCTTTTGAAAAGTCTGTCCGAGTCTTTTGTTTAGTTTTGTCTGGTAGTTTATTGTATAATTTCAACGTTCGGGTACGTGTCTGGGCCATCTTCCAAGCAACTTCATATGTGTCGAGATGCTCGGGGCCTGGTATATTTATTTATTTATTTCGACGGCTTACGCCTTTGACGAAGTATAAAATAATATTGAAAAACAACTATAGCGAAACAAATCAAGACAGGCGCCCTGGCCCAGTTGGTTAAACGGCCAACTGTGAAACTGGCGTCGCGGGTTCGATTCCCGCCAGTTGCAAGAAAAAAACCCAAGAAAGATTTTTTTCTCAATTGGTCTGGGTGTTGTGGTCAATTTTTCATTACCTCCTTCCATATCCCCTCTATCCCACCTGCTGACAAGCCTCAAAATAGAGGCTTAGCGGGTTATTCCTTTTTAAAAAAAAGAAGCATAGAAAATATACATACATTAAATAAAATCAGCAGAAAATAAAGAAACAATAAAAGAAAAATTAAAATAGAAATTGTAACATAGGTATGCAGCAAATTAACAATAAATAAAGATTAATTTGGTAATGTATCCAAATAAAACAAGTTTATTGGATTATAATTCTACTTTATTTTTTATAAAATATACAAAGGGTATATTTTGATGCGTTTCGTCTTGTTAGGACATTTTCAAACAAACTAACTTAAATATTTACAAAGTTTCCTTATATACTAAAAATAATTGCTATTTTATTTTTGTGGATTTCTATACAAGCCAAAATAAGTAGAGTAATTAAAATTCAATTAGGGTATACTAAGTATATTAGAGGAATCTTTTGGTTATATTGGGGAAAAACCTCCCATTATTTAAAAACATTTGTAAGGGTATGACTTTAAAATTAATGTAATAATTATAAAAATATTGATTTCATTTATACAGGTTTGTTTTGAAAATTATTGTTGAAACTCTACATTGGTGTTTTACACAGGTTTCATTCATGTTTAATGTCAACTAAGTCGCCACAATATACCCTTTGTATATTTTATTAAAAATAAAGTAGAATTATAATCCAACAAACTTGTTTTATTTTGGATACATTACCAAATTAAATATAGAATTCTACCAATTGTCTGCATACACAATAAATAAAATAAATAAAGAGTTTAAATATAAAAAGAGTTTTAATCCCAACACTTATGTATGGAAGTGAAACATGGAACTGGCAGAGGAAGGATGAAAGCCTAGTGAACGCGGTTGAAATGCGATCTCTTAAACGAATGTGTGGGAAATCAATGTATGACAGGGTTACGAATGATGAAATCAGGCGAGAGTGTAAATCTGAGACAAGTATAATTGATAAGATTAAGAAAGGGTCTCTGAGAAGGTTTGGTCACGTAGAACGAATGGATGACGAGAGAATGGTAAAACAAGTATATATGGCAAAAATGAACGGCAACGTTAGACGAGGACGACCAAGGAAGACGTGGCATGATCAGATAAACCAAAATCTTAAGTCTGGTCATGTCAAAAGCAGACAGAACCGAAGGGCATGTATGTCAAGATGTATGAATGTGGAAGAGGCTAGGATTGTATGA
>NW_028280382.1:0-19704 GCF_059751315.1 Micrasema longulum
TCTAGACTGGCCCGTAAAAGCAAAACGGGAAGCGTAAAACTGGTCACCTTACCTATGTCGGGTTCCGTAGAATGATTATCCCGATTTGAAATTAGTTAATTACATCATCATCATTACCTTTCCGCACCTAATAAGTGCGCAGGGCACTGCATTGGTACATCAATCGCAGTGTATCTTGATAATTGTTGTTACATGGAGGTAAGATAATCAATTTTACGCTTCAGTTACCAGTCCAAGAACTATGAAATATTCTTGTACAAAAACACCTATTTAAAAAATATATATATTTCACGTCAACCGTGTACGGAATCGAACCCGAAACCTCCTGCATTAGTAGGCAAACGTGCTGACCACTACACCACGAGGCGGGCTTTTTTTTCCATAGTAATAAGATATAAGATAGATAGATAGATAGAAGATAAGATAAGTTTTTATATGTTTATAGAATTTAAGAGATATGATTTATTTATTTATTTCAAAGAAATAAACAGTCGACAATGATATGGTAACATAAAAAAAAACAGTTTAAAGACAGACCAGCAACGCTTTTAAATAAGAATCATACATATTAATAAATTGTGTTAAAATAAAAGGGTGTGTTTATGTGTATTTGTATGAGAGTAAGTGCATATGTGTGTTTATGTGTATTAGTGTAGGAGTTAGTATTCAGGTATGTGTAAGTGTGAGCATCATTAAATAGTAAGTGGGATCGTATCGCAGCCAGAAATAATGAGTTAATTTGTTTTTAAATAAATTAAGGGCATGTAAAATATATCAATAGATGAATAAAAAGCATTATAGTTAGAGCAAGATTATGTATATATATTAGAACTTAACTATAAGCATCTGCTGACGAACTGCATTTTATGCAGTTATAGTAGGACCTGATAATTTATATGTTTATTTTTGTATGCCTTTAATATTTATAATTAATTGTTGATAACACCGTTTTCCTGGGAAACCACTCTCTAGTCACCGTTACGACTGCTGTCTCACACATCACCGTTCACTACGGCCGTTAAGATACGGGCACCGCTGTCTTAGGAAACCCTAGCTTAAGTAGCAAGATTGCTCTTAACCGGCATAACCATTGGCAGGTTGGTTCTGCATCGTGGTAGGTAAAACAATCGATGCTGTCTTTGTCAAAGATAGTTATCGGGTACGAACAGACCTACATCCATCCCGAATTATGTATGCGACCACCGATCACCTGGAAAAAGTGAACACCCAAATGAACGTCCCCCCTTCTCCATAATTACAGATAGCCTAGCATCCCTAGTAAAAAGTCTGTTGGGAAGAGCCAAGGATAATATCCACCCTCTTTTAGGTACAGATAGCGTAATAAGAATAAGAAAAAGTGGTAAGAATCTATTTTATAAAGAGCTTTAGATATAAGCCTAAACGTATACTAAACGCTGGGAGCTATCGGGCGTGGAAAACAGAACGATATGTCTGGTGTTATTAGTTTTTTTTTATTTGACAGCACTCTCTGTTGGCAGGTTCTGCACTCCGCGCGATGTTCATTAACACCTTAATGTAACGGATAATTCAAATACGCTGCATTTGGTGTACCAATACACTGCCCAATACGCCACCACGATTTTAAGATATCTGCGCGAGCTGCATAAAATGCGAACAAAATAAATAATAAGGACAGAATACCTTTTAATGTGCAAATTTCTAGTACTTAATATAGGACCTCGTGTGCTATTCTGAATCTTCTCGCGAGGGTAGAGAAGAAAGAGATTCTGGGATTTTTTCCGACATGTAACTACGCTTCGATTGAAGCCACACTGTCCATTAAACGCCAAACAAATACGAACGCGGGAAACTAAACACGATGATTATCTTTAAATTTATTGCAACACAGAGAAAAAACATTTTTGAGAATGGAATATGGGATTCTAGGCATTTACAGGGCTTATGACCTGTCATTGGCTGGTTTGAGTGGCCACTTTACACACTGTGTAACATTCACCATTCTACCTATGTTTAAACATCCACATTTCCTCAACTCTTCCATCTGTTGACTTTTGTGAAGTAAAAAAGCTGAAACCTTTATCATGTGGGTGAGATTCATCCGGCTGAACCAATTCACCTACCTGGCAAGACGGGCGCCGTGGCGCAGTTGGTTAGACGGTCAACTGTGAAATTGGCGTCGCGGGTTCGATTCCCGCGAAAGATTTTTCTCAATTATTCTGGGTGTTGCAGTGTATTTTTCATTACCTCCGCCCAAATCCTCTCTATTCCACCTGCTGACAAGCCTCAAAATAGAGGCTTAGTGGGTAATTTCTTTTGAAAAATAAAAAAAGGCAACGCCTGAAAACAATTTTCCAATTTTGTATACTTTTTCTTTTACCAGGTAGTTAATTCAACAATGTTTGGAGGATGTCCAAATGCTTGCAGACTGGCTGGCTTATGAAAAATGTTTTTCCTCTCGGATGCAATAAATTTAAATACGAACAACTTCTTAGGGAGAAAATCCAGCCAGTCTGCAAGCATTTAGAAATACTCAAAACATTGACGATGATTATCATTTAGAACATTACTGTGACCTTAAACATTACCCAAAACACTTAATTAGGTCATTTGACGTCAAATCATCAGTGTGGCCATATATTAATCAAAGTGTAGTCGCATTAAAAAAATACAAATTTACAAATAAACCACTCTCTAGACCCGCGAGGAAGGTTCAAAATAGTAGAACTCCTGGCCGCAAACAACTGAGTTGAACAACGCCAGGCTGGCGCTCAAAATTCAACTGAAATATAGATCATGTGAACTGCTGTCAGATGCAACTATTAGTTCAACTCCACACGAGGCATCGGATTTGTATACTAAAATTTGTATATATGCTGGATTTAATACAAAAAATATGTATCCTTACTATGCGAATGAAAGTGATACCAATTTCACAATATAACTTTTTTTTGACAATCATTTAATTGAAAATAAACATTCCTTTGATTTAAAAAATAATGTAACAATAATTCATATTGCACGCCTTTGCCATAAACTTGACAAACTAGAAATTCTCGAAACTAATAGATTTAAAAAAAAACCCGACGTAGAATTAATTAATGAACAGATAACACACATGGATTCTCCATTACAATATCCATTGTAATATATGTATATATATAGAAAATATTTTCTAATGACTTTTTACGCTTTGTTTTTCAGAAATCATAATTGACAAAAATCATACTTTCGAAGGATGGGACGCTAAAAATAAAATACTCAGTCGGTAATTGGTAGTAAGCGGGAGTGCACGGTAGTCACTCGTATATGACCAGGGTATTTATGATTTTTGATTCGTTTTGCTTTAAAAGGCCTAAATTATGTAAAAAGAACTATTCAACGGTTTGTCTCAATGCTTTTTTTTCAAATATCTGAACTTTAGAATATTCTGTCATTTGCTCGAGGTAAGAAGTAACATCACCGAGTGTAAATTAATTTTGCAGCATAGCCTTTTATGAGTTAAAACACCTAAAAATTGACATCCTTCCCTTATATCATGTTCGCTTCTATTATTATAATATATATTTGGAGGCGCGTTGATTCTCAGTAAAGAAATAATTTACCGTGGGTTATTCTTAGTACTTCTGAATCGAGTTAAAATATTTCCAAGAAGGGTAGCTATGATTCTGAGGAGATTTATTACTCTATCTCCGGTCAAATGTCATCTGTCTTCCACAGAACTATTATCGTGTAATCAAGTATACTTCTTCGGGCGACACGCAAATTCTGAATGATTTTTGAACAATTTAGTTTTCTTTTTCAAACTAATCATGGTCTAGTTCCGTATTTTAAAAAGCTGCTTCATCTAATCACCTCAAGGGCGCTATACAATTAACGTCCCAACACTTCTTGCAGCTACAGAGCGCATAGGTGGTTGGGATTCGGTTCCCCGTTCCCAATTATATACAATTTTAGTAATATACAGAAGCTAGACTGCAACACGTCTTGCAGCTACAGACCGCACGAACGGATAGGATCTAACCTCTTTATACCTTTTACGACTAAAGTAACAAGCGTGTTTTTAACAAAATTACAGATAAAATCTAGATTACGACATATTTATTATCTATTTATTTTATGGAAACAAACAGTCGGCAATGATATAATAACATAAAAACGGCACGGTTTAAATACAGACTAGCGAAGTTTCAAAATAAAAAATCATATATATTAAATTCAATTCGGGTTGAGGTCCTGTGGCTAATGTCTCGAATTCACGGACCAAAGGTCTATGGTTCGAATCCCACTCTACCTTACATTGATTCCATTTTCTAATAGTGAGTTATTTACAACTCGTTGAAAATGGCCATCAAAATGAAATATTTGGGTAAATCATAAAGACGCAAATATTTATTTATTATGAAAAAAAATAAAATTGTCGTACAACAAAAGGGCGTATTTATGTGTATTTGTATGAGAGTAAGTGTAGAGGTGTGTTTGTGTGCATTTGTGTGGGAGTAAATGTTCAGGTGTGTGTAAGTGTGAGTATCATTAAATAGCAAGTGGGATCGTATCGCAGCTTCAGGCGTTAAGAGGATATATGAAAGGATGGCGTAAAATTTAATGACTACGTATTCGAACATAGTTTTTTGTCACTTTCTCGCAGATGTCTTCCCGATATTGTGCGACAAAGGCACGAAAATTGCACGTTGGACTGATTATGCCTAGCTAAAATTTTTCCCCGTTTTTTGTCCCGTTTTCCGCAACCCAAAACTTAACAGATTTTGTTTTTATTTGTTTTTTGAGAAAACGTATCAGAGATAACTTTTTTTTCCTTTTTTTTTTTTGTTTTTCGAAATAATTTATCATATTTGAATACCGTATGTCCGAAGACGGCAGATAAAACTGGGCATTTTTTAAGTATTTTGGAGGGTCCTGACTCCTATTAGAAAAATTTTATCCAAAAAGCAGAACGATAGAGAAATGCCAATTGTAAATATCCATATGAGCATGTATAAGAACATTTATAAATCTGGTCTACAAACATTTTGAAAGACTCATGGAAAATATTGTTTGACGAGCTGGTCCAAGAAGTACAAATAAGGGTACTATTTGCAAACCCGGAAAAATCTAAAATCTAAAAAAAGTGAGATATTAATTGAAACTCATTCAGGATACAATTTACAATGACAATTATCGGGTTTGTTGCAAACATGGCAACCCCTACTGTAAAGTTGGAATTTATAAAATTAAATTTACTATTTCACTACTGCTTCTTGACATAATCATGCTTATGTCATCACTGCTTGGGTATAAAATATTTACTGATTATAATAAAAAAATTAAGTTTTAAAAAAAAGTTGAAGTTAAGTACTGTATCAGTTTTTTGTGATTTGATCAAAATAAAAAAAAGGATTTTGCCAGGTTTGCAAATAGTACCCTAAACTATAAAAAAAAATCACACGTTGCCTAGTATGTAGGTGAAATAATTTGGTGAGAATTTCAAACATTGACAGAATGGTGAATGTTGTACACAGTGTAAAGTGGCCACTTAAACCAGCCAATTCTAGGTCAATTCAGGTCTAGAATTCCAACCGTCCATGAGCTCAGTAGCTGCAAGACTTGTTGTTATCTAACTTCTATTTTGATAAATTTGTTTTTCATTTAGTTTTTTAAAATATCACTTAAACTCTAAACTTCATTTTCACATAAAATAAAAATAAAAAATGCAAATAGGTGCTAGATTACTTAATGTCCATGCGCTTTGTAGCTACAAGAGCTGCTGGGATATTTGTTTATTGTACAGCGCCCTTGAGGGGGTTTACGCAAAAATGGTGCTATATAAATTATCCAAATATATAACGACAGTTCATAATCCATGTGAATCCCCAGACTTCTTTATTCCCTTCCATAAAATGTTTATTCCCTTCCATAAAAGAAATGTCCGGTGTCCATAAAGTGTTCCGTTATTGCAGATTTGTCAGGGTACTCAAGTTTGCACGCTCTTTTGTGTTCGTCAATCTTTTTCTTTGCTGTACACCCTGTTTGTCCTATTTACACTTTATCACATATTTGGCAACTTATTTTATAAACAGCTTCCGTTTCCAGGGGATTATTATCATTTGGGTTTAATAAATGATTTTTCATTTTTCTCGGGCTTAAATTAAACTTAACATGGTTTCCAGCACTACATACTACAAAAACGAATACAAATGTGCTTACTGCCGGCTGCGACACGCTACAAATTACAAGTACTTAAACAACGGCTTTTTCTACAAAATATTCAGTTTTCCCTGAAGATGGCTCCTGCAATGGTAATTAAAACGTCGGAACAAATCCAAAACACACGGTATTACCCAAAAAAAACAATACATATTGATATCAGAGACCGTGAAAACCTTCACACCAATTTAAAATTTAGTACCTCAAATTCATAGCCTCTTTGTTATTTAAAAAAATATATTTGCATTAAGCCACTCACCGACTTTTTTATGTCTCCGGTTTAAAAACGAACCCCTCTTTTCGTCAGGACACCAATAAAACCAACATTAAAATATTTAATTAAAATTATTAAAACAGACTTTTTTTCTACAAAACACTCGGTTTACCTTGAAAATGGCTCCTGCAATGGTAGCCTAAATGTCGGAACAAATCCGACACACACGGTATCACCCAAAAATGAAACATATTGCTACATTCTAGTCTATTGAAATCCGTTTTGGGTTTATATATGTATTTTTAATGTATAAACCGAAACGCTCACTATTTTTATAAACTATATTCATCTCGTCACGTCTACATGAATATTTTATCTTGCACGGGTTAGGTAGTCAGTGAACATTTGAGAACCATTAGAGTTCAAGGCATCATTTACCGTAAATAGTACTAAAGAGTACCTCCTTCACGGGACCTACCCTATGGCCCATTTCACATGTATCAATCCACCCGCCCGATAAAATAAGGGTGGATGGATACTTAAATATTAAAAATAAAAATAAAACAATTTGTTTTTAACCACCTATTTTATTATTTTTTTCTACCGACCGGTTTCAAAGCTATTTATTTTTTCATTTATTTACGTACATAAGATTATTGTACATTATTTGAGACATAAGTCCCAACTCCATGGGACTAAAAGTCCTGTGTTGAGATGGGACTAGCAATTAGTTGACAGAGACACGTGAGTATATCACCACAAATATAGGATTAGAAATAAATTATTGTTTTTTGAATTACATATATATATGCAACATTAATATAGTAAACTAAAAACTCAAAAATTTGGAAAATCATCGAGGAGTTTCCTACTCAAATCCCTCCCATTAAGGAAAATCCAGTCCTTAACTACTTTCTTGGAAATAGTTTTTGTCCCTGAGAGCTTAATATACTCTTTTAAAATATTGAACACTCTCGGTGCGATAAATGAGAGATGCCTGTGAGGAAAAGTCGAACGATTTTTTGGTATGACATAATTCATGCGCTTGGAAAACCTCGAACGGACATTTTGCTGAGACCTCTCCCCATTGTTCGACCAGAAGTGTGTAAGTGCTTCTTTTATGTACAGTTGTATCATATCCAGCACCTTCGTGGTATTGGAACAACTGTTCTGACGGGTATGTTGGAAGGCGTCGGAATATTATTCTCAATAATAATTTCTGTGAAATTATGAGAGGCTTTAAAATGGACGCCGCACAACCCCCCAGCCAGCTATTCCATAGATTGCAGTGGATTAAAACAGAGCAAAATACACACTTCTGAGAGTGCCAATATCCAGAATGTCTCTAAGAGAGCTGAATAGATGGCACAGCTTTCTCAACCTAGAGTCTAGTGACTGGACCTGAGCTTGCCCTGCAAATTCCTATCAATGATTACACCAAGGTATTTTATGGAATCTACCTGTTGCAGAAGTTGGTATGTTTTATCACAGTAAATTCCTAAATTAAGCGTATTGCTTGGCAGTGAACTATTATTTATACAAAATGTCAGATATTTCGTTTTATCGATATAAGTTTAAGAAGATTATCATCTAGCCACTACACACGTGCGTTTCCAGAAATTCTCCAGCAGCCTAGTGGACCACATGGTGACGATATCTACCTACTGTCTACAAAAGATTCTCTTCAGACATCTATCTCCCTTTGTTAACCATGGAGTTGATACAGTGCTTTGTTTATTTAGTTTTTTATTGCTTAGTTCTTGGTATGAACACTTGACAAACTTACTACTATGCTCTATTTTTTATAAATTTATTGATATCATTCTAACTTTGCTAGAATTCCACTCGTCCATGCGCTTTGTAGCTGCACGATGATTGGTTATCTAGCTTTCATATACCAACTTAAAAAAACCTAAATTTTATAAATGGGGTCCAGAATTCCAATCGTCTATGCGCTTAGTAGCTGCAAGACGTGTTGTAATCTTACTCCTTTTTATTATTCATATTATTTTATTTTTTTTTTAGTATCATTAATACACTAAATTTATTTGTAAATTTTTAAAATGTGTAAATGGGGGCTAAATTTCTAACTGTCTATGCGCTCTGTAGCTGCAAGGCGTCCTGTAATCTAGCTCCTATCTGTTATAATTTTTTATTGATCTTAATTAAAAACGAGGAACTAGAATCTCAACCGTCCATGCGCTCTGTAGCTGCAAGACGTACTGGGATATTTATTAATTGTACAGCGCCCTTGAGGTGATTTTCACAAAAATGGCGCTATATAAATTATCCAACTAAATATACATATATATTATAATGTTTATTCTACAGTTTGCTTTCTGAAAGAAAGAGTTCCGGTCACCAGCTTCAAATAATAAAACCGTGTCGCCGGCAAACGAAATAAATTTTCCGGAATTATTTTTTTTGCAAAGAGAGTTTATGTAGACTAAAATTACAAGCTTCTTTATCAAAGTATACTTAAATAATAAATTCTATCCTATTTTATACTATCAATGTTTACTCAATATTATGCTGCGTATGGAGTTAGTAAATCGAGTATTTTGTCTTGTTAAAAAAAGTAAAATAAGTGGTAAGTAAAATAAACGTTAAAAACAAAGTTGTTTTTTATTTATTCATACATTTTTAGATAAATACAATTTTATGTTTATTTTTGGTATTATTTATTTTATTATATTGAACTAGCGAACCCGACAGACGTTGTCCTATCCGAACGTTGGCTTGCCTGCTATTATTTTGGAAAAATACTTTTCATCTAGGTACTTGTTTGTGATTAAATTCCAAAACTAAAAATTGTTGATATTCAAAAAGTATTGAATTCAAATAGGTACATGTTTATGGTTGAATTCCAAAACAAAAAAAATATGTTTTTTCAAATATGGCATTCTTTTTGCAAACGTCAAACTCCGGTCGTCTCACCAACAAAGGGGTGTACTTATGTAGGAATACGATTTACAACAATGTTCTGAATTTCATATTATTTTGGTGTTACCAAAAATCCAATAAAAATAAATAAAAGGGTACAAATTATAAGGAATTTAAGGAAAGAATCTGATTGAGATCTACAAAAAACAAATGCTGTTTGTAAACATTCAAAAACAAACTTTTCATATAAACAAAAAAATAAACATTTTAAATTTTTTGCAAATGTATTCTCCTTGAATGCAACCCTGGAAGATCAATTAATAAAACATTTATGCTCCTAACTTCTTTTTTACAAATTAGATTGAAAATTGTAATATCTACGAACATGCACAGCGCGAAGATCTATATTTCTCTGAAAACCGCACGTAAATCGGTTAAGCCGTTTAGGAGAAGTACGGTGACATCACACGTACAGAGGAATTATATGCATAAAGATTATCACAAAATTTGTGCTTAAAATGTAAAATTAATACTTAGATATTATTTTCTACTTTTGTTTTATTTCTTTAGTTTCTGTTCGTGGGTAAAAATTTAGCTATAAAAAACAATATTGATGTTTTTTGTTGATATTTCTTGATAAAACTCCATAGTTAATGATAATGATAAAATTTATAAATAAACTTATCAATGAAACTTCTTGGTTTAGTTTTACTTTTTATTATTTTGACCAACGAGCGCTTTCGCCTAAGTAGGCATCTTCAAGACATCTTCAAGACACCAGTCTTGAAGATGCCTACTTAGGCGAAAGCGCTCGTTGGTCAAAATAATAAAAAGTAAAACTAAACCAAGAAGTTTCATTGATAAGTTTATTTATAAATTTTATCATTATCATTAATTATAAAAAACAAGTCCAGATTGGTAGGCTTTATTTTGTACTGGTTCATGCGTTTACCTGCCAGTTAATAAATAAAATAATTTAAAAGAATATTATTATACGTAAAAAGTCAATCCATCCTATGCTATTTTATCGGGCCGGGTGGATTTTTGCCGCAGTGTAAAAACGGCCTAATCTTTATTAACGCTTTTCAGTAGGGTTGCCAATTACCCTGTGGAACACTTTATAAGAAAATTTCTGTTGAATTCAATTTTTCAGCCAAGTGTAAGAGCTTTTCAGTAAGAGAGGCTTGATGATTTCAAAATAGTGGTTGGTTTCCTTTTATCGCGTCAATTTTTTTTCTACCGCTTATCTCAACTCTTAAAATAATATTCTAAAATTCAGTTTAACAATTCGTTTTCCATAATTTATAAAAATAAACACATAATTTGCCCTGTTTTAGCAAAATAATAAAAAATCATAAATACACCACTCGTGCGTGTGTCTCCTATCACTGTCAATAACCCACTGAAACTGTTTCATACAACACTGGTCACAAAACAGCGTCTCTGTCTGCCTTAGTATGAGTTCTATCTTAGTTTCTTCTCTTATACAGCTGTATTGCTGTATTGGCGGACATTCATTTTCGCGTAGCAAGGATAAATATTTTTTGTTTTAAAATTCAGTATAATATAAATTATGAATTTGAAGATTTTAAAAATGCAACCTCGTCACTTATAAAAATTAGAGATATATATCATAAATGATAGTAAATATTTGTCTTTTTTGTTTGGAACGAAAAGTAATCGACCAGGAATAATATCGATAAATGCTGTTATTTACTTAACAGTGGTAACCCTGTCTTTCACCCCTTTTCAGCTCCCCACTTTCTAATTGTAATTGATACGTTCCTACACCCGGTACGTTACAATCGGCTCCACGTGTATTAACTCCAATCAAATATTAACAAGGGTTAACAAAACATGGTAAATAGCTCAAAAGCATTAGCAAGTAGATACCACTGTATCATCTTCTTACGTTGTATAATTTATATTGATCGAACATGAATTTGTGTGGGTGTTTTATTGATTAAATACATATAGAGTGTGTATAGTAAAAATACAAATATACAGTAATAAAATAAAAAAATAATAATATATAAACCATCTTTGTTTCAACCACCGAACTGTTCAAAGAATTTAATGTTTTAAGAGTGGAAGATATCTACGGAAAGTGTTGTATGCTCCAGGTGCATAAGGAGAGCCTCCCATCGGACCGTATTACGGGAAGGTTAAGAACAGGATGCCTCGCTCTACAGAGAATTAAAACTACCACGGCCAAAAATCATTATACTTACATAGGACGGAAGATTTTCAATAATTTACCACAAAATCTACGGCAAGAAATAAATTACGGAAAATTTAAGAACAATTTAAAGAAAATACATACTTTAAGGAACCCAAAAACTTTTCACATAAATTCTTTAAGAATAGTGTGGCCTTCTTCAATCCAATATCAAGAATGCGCAGATTATACAACACCATTGAAAACGTAAAGATCGACATTTTTGACACGGGATTGTTTAGGTTTAAGAAGTGTATAAAAATGCAATTTTATATTGATACATTTATTTTTGACAGGTTACATTGCTGGTTCTGTTTCGATTCACATTTTGTTTTGTGTTTTTATTAATATTTTATAGATTGTTTTTATTTGTTTTATATTTATGAAAAAAATTATTAACATTATATTTTATTTTTTTCTCGTTTTAAATATAATTGAAAATTAAGGCTTTTTAGGCCGTGCTTGAGTCAAACCATAAAAATAACAATAAAAAATACATTCTTCTTTTTCTAGTGTCTTGCCGGGTCCCCCCGACGTAGGCGATCACCACAGCGAAAGCATATGTATCTGTCCTGCGCTAATTTTACATTTCGCAGCCAGGACGATTGCTTATTGATGTACTCGCCGAAGTGATTCCTGGGAAAAGATGACCAGAGTGGTTTCCCGCTGCCTTCTCTGGTGGATTTTCTGTCGGGGTTACCTTCTAGCTTAGCTGGTTGATTTTGATTTTGAGGCGCCAAAAACTCGCCTTTCATCCTCTCGTTATCTGCTGTGATCACACCGTTATGAGTGTGATCCCATTGCCCAGGGGTCGCGACGTGGACGCTAACGAGTTGGACTAATCAGTAGTGTTGCCGGTGGAATGCAACTGGGCATTCGCAGCATTTTATGGAATCACATCCTCCAGCAAGATGTGACTCACTGCGACCCTACTGACAGTTCAAACCCCAAAAAATACATAACAAATACATAGCAAAATTAATTAGATTAAAATAAAATTACATGTAATGCAATATAATAACAATCCAGAAAAACAAGGTACAAGTAATAAATAATAAAATATAAATTATACAAATTTAGATTCATTCATAATCAAATGTACAAAATAATATCAAAATATAGTAGTACTGAAAAAAAAAAATAATAGTATCATTGAAATCAATAGAAAAAGATTATGCATATAAAAATATAATTGAAATGATAATTAAATTTTTTGTTTTTTTATTTTTTTAGTAATGAATTTCATAAAAGGTACATGTTTTTTCTATACAAAATTCTATACATATCTACTTTTACACGTCTAGTAAATGATATTACTGTAACTCTAAAAAAAAAGAGACTAACTCATGTGCTTGGAGAGTGACTTACACTGTTGTAGTTGTTTATTGTTTATTAGAAGAGTTTTTATAATTTTAAATATGAGTACATGAGAAAAAAATTGAAACATAGGATATATATAAAGAAAAAACAATAATACACTTATACTAAATAAAATTTAATGTAGTTTTTACACGTGTTCAAAAAATTTCTTTAGATTTACTTTAAATTTATTTATTGAAATATTATTTTTAATAGTGTTTAGTTCATTAGGAAGATTATGAGATATGGTTTCTAAAAACTCACCTTACACTGTAGTGAGAAATGGGAGTAATAACTAATTTGCCAAATAAGATTGAGTACTAATGAGGAAGTTCAGTGGTTTTTTTCAAATTTTTTATTTGTTAATAGACTGTTAAACTAAGTTAATTTTTTTTTTTTAATTTTTACATATCGTATTATCGGCGCTACGATTTTTTAAAGTTTTGTATTTCTGAAATAACTCCGCGTGTGACGTCAGAGGTTCATTTCCGCTTATTCTCATTCAGTTCTTCCTATTGGTCCAGAAGCGACAAGCAGACCGGAAATCTTCCATAGCTCTCAGATCATAGGTTGATTCACATGAACCAGTGACGTCATTTAAAGTAGTGCGTTTTTATTAAATTATTTTTTATTAGTTTTTCTGTACATTTTCAAGAAACTTTGCCGTACAATTTAATGCTCTAATTTTTACCCCACGTAAGAAAACGCGTTTGTATCCAATTTCCCGTAGGGCTGAAGTTCCTCATTGAATTAATACAAAAATACACAGTGAAAAAACTTAAAAATATCATGTTATTTGTATAAAAAGCAAATAAAATCAAAAGTATGGAAGGAAAGCAGATTTGTCAATTTTTGCCAATTTCGAACTTTAAAATCATTGACAACCTCGACCATTTTTATTGTTACTTTTTTATAATTTCAAATATGTACTTATTTTATTCATGTTTATTTTATTAATAATTAACAATTTTTTTTTTTTTTTTTTTTTATTTTAGTAATTTATTTTACTAACTTTATTTAAATATGTATTTAATTAGTGTTTCCATGTAATTGATGAAAAATCAGTTATGTCTTTTTTATTTTTTATTATTTAAATATTTCTGGGTATTATGTATTATTTTCTATTGTTTGTAAACCAAATAAATAAATAAATATCGCCAGCCAGCACTTTTGCCTCGTCCCACGTCAATCCCGCGTTCCAAAGTTCAGTTTTCTAAACAAACTGATGTTCTACCCGTCATATTGAGATGTCCTGTGACAATAACAATGCAGTTTGTAGTTATTTCTAGTCTCAGTGTATTCACACGTGAACATTTAGTTGCCGTGAATTTATCTGTGTGTGACGACGTGAGTAGTCACAATTTCAGTTTTGAAAAAGGTGATTTTTTACAAAATGTAAAAACAGAGGAGGTAAGTAAACCATAAAACCGTTTTTTTATTAAATGTCTTGTATGTTATAAAATTCATAAAATTTACTAACTATAAAAACACTATATACCGACTTTTTTATGTCTACCGATTTCAAAAGAAATTAGGAACAGAAACAGAATAAGGGATATTATGGATTTCGTAGCAGGACTGAATTGGCAATGGGCAGGACATGTTGCGAGACAAGACCCCACAAGATGGACCCATATAATTTGAAGATGGAGACCTTGGGAGAATAGGCGAGGGGTCGGAATACCTCAAAAAAGATGATCCGACGACATAGCTTCTGTGGGGGATGCCCATATCCAGCAGTGGAGGACAGAAGGCTGAAGAAGAAGAAAAAGAAGACCGGTTTCGAGACGTACCCGTCTGTTCGACAAGACACCAATTAAACCAACATGCAAAACCCACTATACATCTTCACCATAGGTAGACAAAGAAAAGTCGGCAAGTGGTTATGTACAAATATTTAATAACATTTAGGAAAATGTTTGACGACAAAGTTAATGCTTAAATATTAATAATAAATTCTAACGATGTATAAATAAAAAGTTTCTGTTATGTAAAAACATTAAAACGCATTTTATATATCGCTTGCCAAATGCAACAGTGAGATAAAAAGACAAGAAAATTGTTGATAAATTAAAAATATTTATTTCAAATAATAAAATCAACAATATTTTGAGTTTGCCCAAATTTTTGTAGACAAGGACTGGATTCAACTCCCTGGGGAGCTGTTTATATTAACATATTACACAGTGTGTAAGTGCCCACTTAAACCAGCCATTGACAGGTTATAAGCCCTGTAAATGCCTAGACTGCTATATTACCTTCTCTTAAATTTTCTTCATCTCTGTTAATTGGTGAATGTTACACAGTGTGTAAGTGCCCACTTCTGCCTATATTTGAACATCTATATTTCTTCAATTCTTTTATCTGTTGATGTTTGTGAAGTTAAAGAGCTGAAACCTTTATTTATGCGGGTGAGATTTAACTTCACAAACATCAACAGATGAAAGAATTGGAGGAATGTAGATGTTCAAATATAGGCAGAAGGGTGAATGTTACACAGTGTGTAACATTCACCATTCTGCCTATATTTGAACATCTATATTCCTTCAATTCTTTCATCTGATGATGTTTGTGAAATTAAAGAGCTGAAACCTGTTGATTAATCCACCTGGTCCATGAAGAAGTATAGAATTCGAAAAAATAACATTTTCAGGCGTTGTTCGTGTAGGTGAAATAATTTAATTAGATGAATCTCATAAATAAAGGTTTCAGCTCTTTAACTTCCCAAACATCAACAGATGAAAGAATTGAAGGAATATAGATGTTCAAATATAGGCAGAATGGTGAATGTTACACGGTGTGTTAAATTGACAGGTCAATGGCTGGTTTAAGTGGGCACTTTACACGTAAGCCCTGTAGATGCCTAGACTTCTAAATTACCTTATCTTAAATGTTCTTTATATCTGTTGTAATATGTTAATATGAACAGCTCTCCAGGGAGTTCAATCCAGTCATTGTCTGCAAAAATTTTGACAAACTCAAAATATTGTTGCTAGATTCTTTAGGTTTTTGTTGAACATTTGACGTTTGAATTTGCTTCCGTCTGCCTCTGAGGTGCAGATATATATATATAAGGGCGGGCATATTGCCTTTATTTTAGGAAATTTCTTTCTACCTACTCAATCCGTTTAATTTGAGAATATCAGTGGTATTTGAACATATTGTAGGTATATTATAATATTTTCGTTACAAAACGAAAAAAACAATTATGTATACATACATTTTTAGATGTACCTCTGAGGGTGCAATAAATATTAATATTAACCCGCCGACTGCTTCATTAATAATAATTTGTTTTATTGCAATTTTCGATAAAAATAAACCTGATTCATTATTTATCATGACGTAATACAATCAGACAGTCTGGTCCAAAACGAGTGCACCGCAAAATCCAGACATGTGCACTGCTGTCCAAAAGATTGGATCGAGTCACAACTCATCCAATTTTATGGCGCGACTGTCCGTTATCTGATTGGCGGAAACATTTCAGTATCTTCTTCAATCTTTCGATAACTTTTAAACTTTCTTACTGTCGCATGTCGGTTTCCTTTTAGAAATATATCGATTGAAGATAGTGAATTTAAATTATACTTATAATTAATTTATTAAATAAAATCGTCATCATTATTCCTTTATTTGTATCCGGAGGAGCAAAGGGCGCTTTGTTAGAACGCCGATTGTAGCGTATTTAAATAATTCTATATATCGCACCTTTAGGACGAAAACGACTCAACTCAAAAAATCTAGTTTTTGGGAAACTACAAAAGAAGAATGTAAATTGTGACACCTTCGTATTCATCCGTCGATTGTTTTGTATTTTTCGAAGTAAGCACCAAATTTCGAGTTAAAAAATATACCGAAGAGATTTAGCTAAGAATGTTTGAAAAAAAACGTAATAAAAATATATTATCATAAGTTTAAACAAGATATTTATTTCATGAGTCATTATTAAATCGAAAAAAAAACAAATGCACTTTGATAAATTAGATAATGACATAATTGTTATTAGATTAGATCAGGTCACCAAACACATGTTTTTATTTATTCACGAAATGACATTAACTTAAATAAGTCACAAATATAAATAGGTGCAAAGGTTTTCACGGTCACTGTAATCCAAATGTTTATTTTTTGGGTGATGTCGCGTGTGTTGGATTTGTTCAAACACACACGGTATCACCTAAAAAAAAATATATTAAGTCACCAAGATTATCGGTAATTCGGAGCGAAACAATCACAAAGCTAAATTGGTCGTTTTATTATTTAAAAAAATAAAGTAAAACTGCCATTTGTATCGGAATAAAATCGACTCAACCGGCTTTTGGTCACTATATGTTTGTCTTCGTTGCGTCTTTCACACAGCAATATAGACACAACACTAATAGCGTCGCTTCCGTAGTGACACGGAACCTAAATTCTCTGAGTAACAAAGAGACCGATGTAACGGTTTTGTCCCAGAAAGATGAGTAATGTTCATTTAAGTCGTTTTATGATCTTATTGATTTTTAGGTTTTTTTAGTCAAGTCGTTTTGTTCTAAAGGTGAGATATATAGGTCGATTGATCAATCTTACGTCCGAGATTCATACCAGGGCTGCGATTACAATGAGAAGTTAAGAACGTCAACCCTCACCATGACGGTATAGTTTAAGATAAATTATCCTGAGTGATTATGAAGATACATTACCGACCCCCATCAACATACGTACCAAGGGGGCGCGTACGCCGCGGTACAACATATCTACGCACTAAAGTAACATGCCTTCATTATGATGTCATAGTTGAAGAAAAAATATCCCGAGCGATTACAAAGATACACTTCCGACGCTCTGTCTTCAAGTTTTAAGGTAGGCACCTTAGCACGTACCGATGGGTTACATACATACCTCACGGAACACAATAAAAGTAACATTTTTTTTGTTTTAAAAGTTTTTTGATTTGCCATTGGACTTGGAAAAACAGGGATGAAAGTAGGCTGAATACTGTCAAAATGCGATCTCTCAGGCAAATGTGTGGTAAAACTATGCACGATAGATGCACAGAAGTTGAGATCCGTACATTATGTAAGGCTGAGTAAGCATTATCGACAAAATCAAGTAAGGAGCTCTGCGCAGGTTTGGACATGTAGAGCGAATGGACAGCGGAAGAACGACTAAGAATATTTACAATGCGAATGTTGATGGATGCAGAAATGGAGAAAGACCGAGATAGACATGACATGACCAAATCCAACAAATACTTGAAGATGAACATGTCAATAAAAGTCGGAATAATCGGCGAGCGTGCATGAGAAGATGTATGAATGTAGAGGAAGCTAGATCTGTTTGCAAAGATAGAGTGATGTGGCGTTCTATCCTCTCTGCCTACTCTTACGGCTAAACGGTTTGTTGTTGTTGTTGATTTTGAGGGATGCTTCATACATAGAACGGCAGATTCCAATTGAGTTCTAAAAATGAGCTATTTCCCAGCAAATGCGAGGATTGTAATTTTGTAATGGTTTGAACACGAAAGCTAAAATTTGTTACCAATATGGTTTAAATGTTGTTATTTTCAGACTGCACATTTTTTTAGATTAACTGACAATATAAGGAGTTACAGCGGTTTTATTAAAAAATAGGAAATGATTCATTGTGTGCACATAGGTCAGATACATAATGTACCACAAATGAATCAATAGTGGCTTATTCTAGTACATGGTAAATAAATACGCATTAAGATTTTACTTTAATATGTGGGCTGTATAAGAAATACTTCCAACAGTTTATGATTCACTGTGTACTACGTATTTGATACACTGTACCGTATGCGGCCATTTTGATTTTCTAGTCAAACAAAGACAAATTGCTAAGTTCGTTATTGAAAGTGATATTTTTATATGTAACCAGAATACACGTAGTTTACAGTAAAATCATTGCCATATGAAAATGTTAGACGAGAAACTAAGAAAACTTCATTATCATTCCATGCCCGCTCTCTAGTTGGAGCATATGGTATCCACAAAGAGCCTCCATGCATCTCTGTCAGCTGCCGGCTCCCGTGCGTCCTCCCAAGTCAGGTTTGCGTCCCGTAGTTCTGGCATAAACTGCCGTCGAACAGTCAGCAGTGGACGTCTAGGACGCCGGGAACCTAATGTCTTGCAAAGTAGACAAACGTTATTAACTCATAAAGCCCGATGGTCAAAAAAATAACACGAGTGGCGGAGTGGATAAAATTGACCCAGTTTAAAAAGTCTTTTAGGTGCGATTTCTCACGTTTTTTTTCTAATTATAATTTAAAATAACGAAGCGACGCAAATAGCCTTTAAGATCAGGAGGTATTCATAGTATATGGCCCAGCTAACTGAATCGTCTCCGTTTGATGACAGCATCCTATCTCTTACTACTTCATTCCTCTCAAAGTCAAACCTGCACACACCCAAGATTCTTCTGTTTCTCCCAAAGACATCTATTTTCAAATCTCAGTATTTTGCTGTTTTGAACCCTAGTGAGGTGGCCAATCTCCAGATAGCCTTCATACTGTAGAGTGTGGCGCCAGCTACTCCTAGCCGCACTCCCAGTTCTTTTTGATGCCGTGCAAGAAAACTTACCCTATAATAAAATTTATCCCAAAAATGACTTTCTAAAGTACTCATTGTGCAAAATATACACATTTTCGTACTGAAAATTACTTTATAAATAGTTGAAAAATATCACCTTTTTTTACATATTTAAACTAATTAAAGTGTAAATGAAATATTGTCACGTAAAAAAAATATTTTTGTTACTTATTAGTAGCATAAAATATAGTTTTTAATTTTGAATTTTGAATTCCCACAATAACGGTCATTCCATTGGCCACGCCCCTAATACA
>NW_028280383.1:0-81040 GCF_059751315.1 Micrasema longulum
GAAGTACATGATTAATTTACATTATTAATTTTACGATTTACAGTCGAACCCGGTTATAACGATCACAGAAAAAGCGAGATCTCGGATGTAACGATTAAATATTAGTTGACATTTTAGTTCATGGTTTTCTCCATAAAATTATTCACTGTTGTAACAAGCTACTTCTCGGACATACCGAACAAAAATATTGTCAAAAAATTCACAAAAAAATTCGATTGTTAAAAACATAATTCTCGAAATAAAAACCTAAGTGATTAAATCCTAAAGCTAGGGTTTCCTAGGACAGCGGTGCCCGTATCTTAACGGCCGTAGTGAACGGTGATGCGGTGGACAGCCGTCGTAGTGGTGAATAGAGAGTGGTTTTATTTTTTAACGGTGTTAATCGAAACTTTGTGAACTTAGCAAGAGGTGATGTTAAATAAGTTCTAGACCAGATCAGTTAAAACTTAACCTCTGAATTATAAACATGTCTACTAACAAAAAGAAGTGTCTCTCAGTTCTTGAAAAAGTGGCAATTATTCGTAAAAGTGAACGTGTCGCAAAAAATGTGGAAGTGTGTACAAAGTTTTCTCTATCTTCTTCCACAGTGTCAGTATTGTTAAAAAATAAGTATATTTATTTGTCTGCATTTGAAAAGAATATCACGGATACAAAAAAAATTAGAAAGTGCGATCGCACTAATGTCGATGGAGCATTGCTCCAATGGTTTTGTACACGAAGAAACGCAGAATTTTCCATCGATGGACCATATTTACTTAGTAACAACGTACAATAGCGATTGTGTAAAAAAAACATTTCTCTGGTGTAACGAGTAAAGCTAGGGTTTCCTAGGACAGCGGTGCCCGTATCTTAACGGCCGTAGTGAACGGTGATGCGGTGGACAGCCGTCGTAGTGGTGACTAGAGAGTGGTTTTATTTTTTAACGGTGTTATCAACACCATTTTTATAGGAAACCACTCTCTAGTCACCGTTACGACGGCTGTCAACCGCATTAATGTTCACTACGGCCGTTAAAATACGGGCACCGCTGTCCTAGGAAACCCAAGCTTAACGTTTATAACGAGCAAATTCAATCGGTCCCATCTTCCTCGTAATAACCAAGCTCGACTGTACTTACACAGGTATATAGAGAATTGCGGTCACCAATTCCAAGAAAACACACAACTTATGTATTCAATTGACACTTTTGCGGGAACGAAACAAAAATAAGATAACTTCGTTTTATTTAGAATTATTTCATAATAATATAATGAAAAAAAAAAACATTTACAGGCGATTTTTTTATACAGTGAAATTAAAAAAAAAAACACATATTTGATATACCTTGTATAACTATCGTTCATGCAAAAAAACAGAAGGCTTATTCTGTCACAATTTCGTTTCGTAAGTTCGTTCGTCATATATCCATCTCACTCTAACGCAATAAAAATAGTATTTCACTCTCGTCCTCTCAAAAGATACAAAGAATGGCCTGAGGTAGCTTAAGTGGTTGTATTGGTTTTTATTTTATTTAGTATTACAAAATTACACATTTATACAATTTGCTTTGACAGACTAACTGATCTAACTAGCGTTATTTACCTCGTTCTAAGACAGACAAAAAATATACATAAAAAATAACAGTAATCAATACACAAAAAAAGGTTAAATAAATAAAGTAGACATAGTAACAATATAGTCTCTCTTCGGACATCTATCTCCCTTTGTTAACCATGGAGTTGATACAGTGCTTTATTTTTTTAGTTTTTTATTGCTTAGTTCTTGGCATGAACACTTGACAAACTTACTACTATGCTCTATTTTTTATAAATTTATTGATATCATTCTAACTTTGCTAGAATCCCACTCGTCCATGCGCTTTGTAGCTGCACGATGATTGGTTATCTAGCTTTCATATACCAACTTAAAAATACCTAAATTTTATAAATGAGGTCTAGAATTCCAATCGTCTATGCGCTTAGTAGCTGCAAGACGTGTTGTAATCTTACTCCTTTTTATTATTCATAATATTTTTTTTTTTTTTAGTATCATTAACACACTAAATTTATTTGTCAATTTTTAAAATGTGTAAATGGGGGCTAAATTTCTAACTGTCTATGCGCTCTGTAGCTGCAAGACGTCCTGTAATCTAGCTCCAATATGTTATAATTTTTTATTGATCTTAATTGAAAACGAGGAACTAGAATCCCAAACGTCCATGCGCTCTGTAGCTACAAGACGTACTGGGATATTTATTAATTGTACAGCGCCCTTGAGGTGATTTTCACAAAAATGGCGCTATATAAATTATCCAACTATATATATATATATATATAGTTAGAAACATAGTAAAATTGAACCTGTAGCAATTGCACAGAAATCTTTAATCCGAGTCATTTAAAAAAAAACATTTCGTTATCCAAGTGACTTGCTCTTCAAAGAATTCAGAGTACTGAATATTATTCAACAGTATATATTGAGAACGGTAGTGGTTACACACATAAAGAGAGACATTTACCCAAGCGTCAACCACAACCATAATACAAGATACTCTAATAGGGATCTGATACTAAGTGAAGGGGTCAACACTGTTCTGGCATCGAGACAACACTATTACGTAGGCAAAAAGGTCCATAACCTTTTGCCAGAATCGTGGAAAGACGGGAGTGTTGTCAAGTTACAGAAGGTGTTGACCTCGCTCTTTCATGACATTGGTCGTAGGAAGTCAGAAAAGTTGATGCATGCCACGGATTGGAGAATCTCACTGAATGTCAAAAATAAAATATAAAAAATAAGCAATAATTTAAAAAAAAAATATTTTTAGATGACAACCATGAAGTTTCGCATAAATAAATTGTCTATGTTTTTATGAATGAATGTATGTGTATGCGCATTAATTAATTAATTGTGGATAACTTATATAGCGCCATTTTCGTAATAAAATACCTCAAGGGCGCTTTACATGGTGATTCTATTGTTAAGTTAATTTAATTGAAGCTTTTAAATTTGTAATTTAATTAAAATAATTTATTTTGTTGTCACGTGCTACGGATTTATTCAAATGATTTAGAGAACAAGTGTGTATGTACGTGTGTGTGTATGTACATGTGTATATATATATATGTATATATATGTGTGTATATCTGTGTGTATATGAATCAAAATGTGTATCCGAATAAGTTTATATTTTGTTTGTCTGTGCTCTATATAAATTTGTTAACTATTATAATATATTAAAATGTAATTGCCTAGCTTGGAACGGGTTATGTACCCTTGTTAGCTGGGCAAAGTGAACATGGAATTGTATTTTAATAAAGAGTGTGAATAAATGAATAACTAAATAAATAGTAGAATACATAGTAAAAAATGTAGTAAAAGAAACAGTAAAAAACTTATTTGAAAACCCATTAAAATACACAGTAAAAACAAAAATACACAGTAAAAGAAGTAGTTATACAATACAATACTATTTTTACAGCTTACTTAGAATAAATATGTACTCAATTAACTATATATATCATTGTTACCCCAAATAATCATGAGAATCTTTTAAAAAAATGATTATGAGTTTTTTTTTATGTATCAGAAGTACATAAAACAATTCAATAAGTAAAATCAACAAATAATTCAATCCCGACAAAAAGAAAAGGAATAAAAAATTATTTATTCAAAAATGAATTTCTACAAATGCATTTAAGTTACAATGTTATTAATGCATTCATTGAACGTACAATTATTAAAAACAATGGAAAAAAAAGAGAATATTACTCGCATAATCAACTCGATAATTCCAACTTATTGATCATTGCGTAATTGAGGTACTGACTGAATTCCCAGAAAATACTTATTTTAAATAAAACTTACCCGTCATCAAAATTAGTTGCAATTGCCCAAGCCTTTATTTTGTTAACGTATTTTTATGCGTACGGTAAGTAGGCTTTTTAAAATAAACATTACTGTAAATTCGTAATATCTTTACCATGACGCGGCACTAGAAAAAAATATATTGTTACAAAACTCCCGGGCCAACGTTTTACGGCGAAAAATTATTCAAACATTTCACAATAGATTTGTATATTTTTTTGTAAATATTTTCTTTCAAGTTTTGTATTTGTTCGCAAGGTTGCTACTAGCTCCTGTGCATCCTCCCAAGTCATGTTCGCATCCCGTAGTTAATATATATAAACTCTGACTATCGACTCCGTTCGATGACAGTGGTCACCGGAGTTTGCTGTGTCCGTTCTTTTATTTCCTCACCCACTACAAAGTCAAACCACGGCAAAATAATTATCATACATATATTCTTGAAATGAAGTATTTTGCTGTTTTTGATACTAGCGAGGCGCCACGATTCATATCCATAGAGCTGAATAATGGGTGTTATGCAGGCGTTATATAGGCGGCATTTGATTTTTACTGAGTGAATATTAGATCTCAAGGCAGCTTTCATACTATTAAATTAACTTTTATTACTATTAACTTTTACTGGAGACAAATTTAAAATCAATCTGAAAAAGCAAATGATGACTGAACTAACTAGACTAGACGAAACATAAAATGACTAGACAATATAAAATTTCTAATGTAACCCTGACGGGTTTTTTAAAATTGTAAATAAATAAAAAATAAAAAATGCAGCACTTGCTATTCCAAGTCGCAATCCAAGTTTTTTTGAAAACTCCCATTTTATTTAACTCGTATTCTATTTTTCATACAGAAAACATAAATTTATTTTGTTTTAGTTTGTAGGTAAAATTGAAGATACATTTTTACTTCCCATTGTAATACAGGCCATGTAAATTCTGTTTTTTTGAGTTACGACTATTTTATCGGAAGTGCAATTTCTTAGTAGAACAGTATCATACTGTGTTATTTCAAAGCGTATTGGGTCATTGTTTATCTCTCTAGTTTTAATTACTAATATACCCACTTTTCCTTATCGCATAAGGAATTTTCTCTTCAATTGATTTATTCAATATTTTCAATGAATATGATCCCTGTCAAAGCATATTACAAGCCTGACTGCCCAAGAAACGTATTAAAAATAAAATATAAGAAATAAATAATAATTTAAAAAATATATATTTACAGATGACAACCATGAAGTTTCGCATAAATAAATTGTCTATGTTTTTATGAATGTATGTATGTGTATGCGCATGGGTGTATGTACGTGTGTGTGTATGTACATGTGTATATATGTGTATATTTATATATACATGTGTGTATATATGTGTATGTCTGTATGTATATGAATCAAAATGTGTATCCGAATAAGTTTATATTTTGTTTGTCTGTGCTCTATATTAATTTGTTAAGTATTATAATATATTAAAATGTAATTGCCTGGCTTGGAACGGGGTATGTACCCTTGTTAGCTGGGCAAAGTGAATATGGAATTGTATTTTGATAAAGAGTGTGAATAAATAAATAAATAAATAAATAAATATATTGAGTTTTTTTACTGATATTTCTTGGTGGAATTGCATTTTAATAATAATAACAAAAATACGTATAAGTTATTAAGGAATTAGAGATCTTAGATATAAGGCAATTATATATTTCCAGAATAATAATGTTTGTGACAGCAAATTATTCTACTAAATCCCAAAAGGAGCACTCCCACACGACCAGAAGTCAAACTAGAGGATGGGTCATGGGGTCTGTCACAAACTCTAAATTCGGGCAAAGAAATTTCGGGTTTCTGGCCCCCAAAATATTCAATTTGCTACCCAAACATTGCAAGACCACGACCCGGATTCAATTTAATAAATTTGTATAAAATTGGTTGCTGGGTATAGGTCGAGAAAAAATGGAGAATTTACTCATTATACATTCTTAAATAATAAATGGTATAAATTAATATCGTATAACTGTATAGTAAATTAACTAGCAGGTAGTAATGTTAATGTTTATTTTTGCATAAAAATGTCTGCCTTAAAACAGGTTGTACCTAGTTAGGCAGACTATACATGTTCCAGAAAAATCCATTACCTAAGTGTTTGTGTACTAATTGTTAATAAACTATTAAATTATTATTATCATTATTCCATTTTTATTTATAAATTTTTACCAGTAATCTGAATACATTTGCACTATAAAACTTCTATAAATTATATAATTTTCACCGGTTTTTATTATATACATTCAAACAAAACTTAAATTCGTACTATTATTATTACTTTATACTAAATTTTTTTTTATTTAAATTCTCTGATTTCCATAATTATAAAAAATCATGATTTACAACCCCTGCTTGCACTTGTATATAACATAGAAATTTTTTTAGACTCCCACCAGTCTGACGATGTCAGTCACGACAAAACCCGGTCACTTGTAAAAATTAATTAGTAAAAGTTGAATAAAACTATAAACGTATTTTTACTATTAAAAGTATTAATATTTACTGACTGGTGGTTTCTTGAAATTCTTATTTTATCTCTTCATTCAGATTAGGAGTAAACAGGAGTGGCTCATCCTTAAAAAATGTCATGACTGGTTTATCTTATAATATTTAAGTCATCTTACATACCTATTGTGGATATTGGTACTTTCAAACAATATATTATAGTATATCTGTCTATCCTGACACACATTCTTATCGTCCACATGCAAACATCTCGTCATCCATGCCCTTCAGCTTTGACATGACTGGACTCGAGATTTTGGTTTATCTGATCATGCCACGTCTTTCTTGGTCGTCCACGTCCTACATTAACATTCATTCTTGCCAGGTGTATTTATTTATTTAATGCACAAAATACACAATTATATTTTTTTATGTCCCGACTTGTCAGAAAATTCCGTGTAAAGTGATCATAAACTGGATACGAAAATCGAAATGTCATTTTATAAAATTCTGGATTAGCATCCGTCTGCCTCTGAGTTACAGAACTAATATCTGAACACCCGATGAAAAACTATAATATTATTTCATTGTTTATCGGGATAAAATGTATTTAAATTATTTGTTTTCTTTTTATAATGTAATTATATTGTAATAATGTGTATTTTATTGAATCAAAACTCTATAAATAAAAAATACCATTAGTAAAATATTTAAGATTTTTTTTAAAATATGAGTATATAATAAATGTAAATACAATTCAATTACATACACATCACGATTCATAGTTAGAGAGGAAGAGTAAAAAACTGGCAATCCTAGTATGGAATAAATTCACATCTGAATACTTTTTGATATAAAACAAAATATCTCTTACATCTGGGTCGGTATTTTTTACGCACGCAAAATAATTTCAATCGACAACTTAAAAGCGAAAACAATTCTTTCAATATTTGTACATAGTATATTGTGTTTACTAGGACCGCGGCGCGGCGTGGCTGTTTGCAGTTAACCGTAAAACGATTCAACCCGCATAGTCTAATTAAGGACGGCATGCTATAACGAATATCTACTACCATTCTGTACTTGAGGAGAACAAATTGATAGGAAAGTCGTGATCCGTTTAGGCGGTTGAATTACTGGCAGCTTCAAGCCGCGGAACTACTGCGTTTCCGTTCTGAAGTCGGATTAATTCACAGACTTATTTAAAAATCCGTATATTTTAAGCATCAGAAAACCGAAGCTTCCGGTATCTAAGTTGCTGGAAATACTTCATAGAACTTTAGATTAATTTCATGAAAGAATTTTATCATCATCATCAGATCTGTTGAAAGAAGACAAAACTAGAAGGAATGTGTATTTTTATCGATTGTTGGGCGGTATGATCGATAATTTTAAGATTATGGTGAGCATTGGTTTGTATGTACCTTAGACAGCGTCAGCATAGATTGTTTCATATTGCGATATACAGGAGCACCCTGTCTGTTGGAAGGGCTACCGCTATGCTGAACAACATCGCTCTGGATATTGATCTGTTCCATGTATTCGAAGGGGTTTTCCGGAGCAGGATTCTCCTACTACTTTGACATGAGCCTCTTTCATGTATTTTTTTTCTTTTTTATAATATGTACGTATTGAATATATGTTTGTAATGTATATGTTATATTTAAAATAAATTAATTGAATTGAATTGAAAAACATTGTATTACGTAACTTTGTATAAACCTTAGAGAAATGCAATTTTAAAATTTGATGGGCTCCGAAGAATCGGAATTTTATTTTACAAGCCCGTAGATGCATCGAATATTTGCTTATCCTGGATTTTCTTAATATATATATATGTATTTTGTATTTATTTTTATTTAAGAATGTAAACATGAACAGAAAATATAAAAGGAAAAATAATGAAACCCTCTAAACCGCGAAACTGGCTTGTCAGGACGTTTTTTATTTTTCCTTTACAAAGAAAAAGTTAAAAAAAGTATACAATTATGAAAAGTAATATAAACATTATTAAAAACTAAAAGCATACGTATTTTTTACATAAAATTTATTAACAAAAATTTAAATATATGAGTTTAATATAAAATAATAATCTATATAAAGCCTAGTTAAATATTAGCCATTAATTATTTTTTTCGTATGAGATTTGTCAACATTTTCTTTTAAGATCTGCTTATATCAGAATGATAAACGTATTACCTTCTATAATTGGTACACATCTTATTTATATTCTTATGTATTACATAAATTTAAATATAAATTTTTTATATATATTTTACTATATTATTTATGTTTATGTAACATTGTGTATTCTTTGCACATATAAATATACTTTATATTTATATAATAATGATTATTTAATACTTACCTTTGATTAACTATACATTTATAATTAAATAGTTTTAGTTTATTTTTTGTTATACTAGTATAGAACTACTTATACTTTAAAACATAAAAAATCTCCATCTTAGAACAGGCTGAGCCATGTTAGATGGAGACTATCCTAACCAGAGGACGCTCCGTATTCATTTTCTAATTCACTAGTTTTATATAGACTCCCCGGTATCAAATATGTTTACTTTTTTATGCAATGACTTTATACATTAAAAAAAAAATATATATATATTTTTAAATTACTTAACTAATTTCTTCTTAATAGCATGTGAGTGGAGCCAGGGGAAAAGGCTAGTAAATCCATACATATTTTTTCAGTTTTTCCATCCAAATCATTTACACAATCACTCTGAAATATGAGCTCAGTTGATAGCACAAACTACAATAATAATATTCTCATTCCTATCTTTTTTTAAATTTTTATTTCCAATATACGTAGGTCAATTTGTCTCCAATTTTTTTTTTAAATGTGTTAAAAATGCTTAAAATTCAAATACTCTGTCTGCACTAACCCCCCTTGTACTTCCGTTACTAAAATGTCCATATCTGAATTCGGAAAAGAACATTAGATAAACGCTTTATTTGGGCATACATTTAAAGCCGCGTAGTTGTGAACATTTTTTTTCATTTTAAAAATGAAATGGTTGCAGTGCCATTAACGTCTGCATGTTCTCCGAAGAGTGTAATACACAAATAAAAATAATTATTTACCCTGCTGTACCAACACCAACATCCGTTCTGTTTGAAGAGACGTCTTAGCATTAGGTGATTTGATTATTTTAATTATACACAAAGTACCACGCCGTTGACCTAAATTAATATAAAATACAGTTAACAATAACGTATTCTAATTTATTCACCCAGTAAGTGGTGTAGAAGTTAGAGAAGTTGACTGCCGTCATGAGTGAGGTTATGATTGTCGCCAAGAAATATTCTTTACAAATTTCGTAAAAATCGATCGATGTACGCTACAATTACGTATTATACTTTTTTTTAAAGTTTTCATGAAAACGATGGGCATTTTAGTCGCATTAAACAAACCATTGATTTTCCTGGCTTTAAAACTTAAGAGAGTGGTTCTGCTGTTGCTCCAGATTCTTATTCAGAGCGATTGCAAAAATAAAAATTGCCGTGATGATAGCCAACCTCCAGGGTGGAGTTAGACCATAATAAGGACCTTTTCATTTCAATGTTCTAAAAAAAATTGGGCTCTACACTTTACACGAAGTAAGATTTTTAAAAAAGCAAAAAAGTCAAATTTTGATTTCTGACCCTTTCTAATTTAAGCAGCAATATTATCTAATCACGGCATTGAATCAAAAAACTTTGTATAAAAATGGGAAATTAAAGTGTTGTTGCGAACGGCCAACTGCTTCAGTATTTTAATTTAGAGCAAGCGCACGTGACGCATCTTGCCTTATTAAGAATAAGTCAACTCCGCTGAATGCGTGTTACCACGTTACCAGTAAAGTTACCACATAGCAAAACATGGTTTGATACTAATATGCTACCTTTATAGGATCGCTCTCATTACTTTGTTGAAACATCAGTAATTACTTTCAACTTTTTATAACTGTTCTGGGTCCAAAGAGCCTACGGCAAATTGCTATTAGTAACGACTTGTATGCTACTTCACTCTAAAATCCAGTATTTAACTATGCGTGTTTATCTATCTAACGAATCGATATTAACATTCATAATTTCAATAGTTAACAGGGTGTTTTATACTATCTCGATTCGTTTTAGCGTTTACATCTATCATCAATTAAAAAAAACCGACACTTATTGAATTGAAAACTTTATATCAAATTTAGATGCAGCTAAACAAGTATTCATAGTCATTGTTATTTCGTGTATTGAATCAGTACTTTTTCATTTCTGTATAAAATGAGGAGTATTCTCTTAAGGTACAATTTGCCCAGAGAAGTATAGATAGTAGAAGTTGTTTTATTTATTTTATTTATAATTAGATTAGCGTTTGATCTAAATTTGATAATATCTGTAGCTCAATCATAAATAACTATCGACCTGCGGATGAATATCACCCATAAAAGGTTTCAGCTCTTTTACTTCACAAAAGTGGAAAGGATTGCTAATTGCTTAGTTGAAAAAGAAATGGCAGTTTAGATTGCTCCATCGTCTGAAGATAATTGATAAAAGCGTGCTCTGGAGTGGAGAACGGGGAATAACAGACCTTAAGAATGTTAACCAATAAGATAGTCGGATGGTATTAGGATGTTTGCAAAAAGATAAATAAGAGTAAGGGAGATTTGGAGGGTTGTGTGTCAAGGAATGGTCAAATATAGGCTGATATGTTGATGACTTGTGAGAATTCTTAAATTATTATATTATTATTTTTTTTTTTTGTATATTTTTTTTGTTTTTTTACAATAAACGTAATAATAAAACAGAGTATTAAAAAAATAAAGCATAATTACATATCAATGAAATACATATTAATAGAAAAATAGTAAACAAAAATCCCACAAAGGCATGGCCTGTTCGTGGGTATACAAAAAAATGTTAATGAATTTTTGCTCCTATAGTAAATAATGGACAGTTATAATATTTTTGTATAACATAAGAAAGAAAAAATAAAATATTCTGTACAAGATAATATTTTTTTTTTTATATATAGTAATTAAAAACGGAAATAATTTTTAAAAAAAAACACGAAAATATTTATTTATATTATTATTTTTTAATACTGTCAGTGAATTGTGGATATTGTGATCTATTGGTTTCTTAAATTATTCGCGATGCACTGGGTTTCACTAGGATTCAAGTCAATTACAGTATCATTTTCTCCATTGGGGTTATATAAGAAATATCATTCCTGCGAATTGGTCTGACTCGGTGTATTTTTCTCAGAGTAGAGTAAAGCGGCGTGATTATTTCATTACGTCTAGTTTAACTCCGATCTAGTCTTATTGTGTTCATTATATGGTAGATGCCTAGTTAGACGGTCTCTACAAGGAGAACATAATAGCAGAGATATTCAAACGAACAAAAATGCTTCTCTCGTAAAGTAAATTTAATATTTTATATTGTTGGGATAATAAACCTACAATATCGCAATTTTTTTTAAGGTATTTACGTACACATTATTATACTATTTTATAAATTGTTTCTCAGTTTGATTTGGCCAAAGCGAGCATTCGTTTCAAAGGTTATTTTTATTGACATATTTGAAGATGGTCATGATGGACAAGCTTATAAATAGTATCATTTAGTCGAGGAAAATATCACATACTACGAATACTGATAAAAATATGTGAAAATGATTTAGAAACATTAAATGTATTTTCAAAATCAATAAAGATATTGTGTAGATGTGTTTTTTTGCGTGATTTTCAAAATAATAATGTAAAAAGTAAAAAAATATGTCTTTACAAAAACGCGACATGTTTGACCTTGGCAAATGCGACGTCAAGATTTGTGACGCTGTTCTATTTAAATTTAAACGGTCTCAAACAAAGTTCAAAATTTAATCGAATCGTGACTGGCCGCTATCAATGGTTTTCGCGGGAATTTAAAATTAAATTAAAAAATATTTTTAATACTAATAATAGCTACATTTTTTTTTCTCCTTAGTATTTTAAAGACCCTCATTAATTTAAAATTGTTAAAAAAACGTGATATTTTCCTACCATCGAAAAGTAACACTCCTGTAAAGTTTTGAAACCTACCTCAAAAACTTAACTTATTATTAATATATGACATTTGAAAATACATGTATTTTTATTTAACTAGCATTATCATACATTAAGCTGGGACAGATAATATGGTTGAGATTTAAAAAGAAAAGGATAGAAAAAAATCTCTTCCAAAACTTTTAAGACAAATTTCCTTATATTTTTAAGTATTGGCGATTGTTGTTTCCTTTACAAAATAATGAATTTACATTTTCAAGCCCCTTATTTCATGTACCGACCTTACTGGAGGCTATGCCCGAAATTCTCCCCTTATCAGCCGATTTCACAAAGTCGTAAAATTATCACGCTAAAATCAGGGTGAATCGATTTTTATCGAACTCTTTCTTAATATTTTTGTTTATTTAAGGCTACTCTCCGGTAAACATCCTGCAAAAGAAAATCGAGTAGATTTATTAGTCAGCGTCATAGTGTACTGGTTAGTTCATTTGCCTGCCATTCAATAAATTATCAATTGATTAAAATTTATTTTATTTTTTGAATTTTTCGTTTTATCAACATAAACATTCAAAATAAAAACAAATTATCACGACAAAAAAAATTCGTTGACAAATTATTTAACACGTCATTCCCTCTCTAAGTGAGCAGACTGCTCGTGTTTAGAGAGGAAGTGATTTAACTTATTAAACTTATTTTTTTAAATTAATTTTGTTTTTTACAATTTATTTTCATTTTCACACATAAGTAGACGTAGTAAAAATATTCATAAATATCAGTTTCGTTTTATATTGTCTAAAAAAATATTTATTGAAATTCGAATTAATATGCTAAAATTAATTTGTTTTTTTTTGTTGCGTAACTTTGTTTTGAATTATTTTTATCCAACCTGTTTCGAGTCACCATTGCGTTGTTTAAAGTTACTTATAAACCAATATTTTTTTTATTTTTTTCATTTTTTTTTATTTATTTTTCTTTCTGTTGACGCCCATGGGGCTTTTACATTATACATACTATATAATAAGAAAAAGTTACACACTAAACATAATTAACATTTTTTCAAATATAAAAATTAAAAAAAAAATATTATTAAAATTTAAAAATAAAGTTACGTAGTTAACATAATACACTATTAAGACATAATACATACATTATATTATGTTTATAATATAAGGCATAACAGGATTCAAATAAAACATAATTATATTTTTTTTACATTTTTTTTTTACACCGGTAAACTAAACTTTAAAGTGAAGTTATTTAAAATGTTGAACACTGAAAAGGGTTTTACAAACTAAAAATATAAAACATAAGACGGGCTAACTTTTAAGCATACATAAATACGATCGAAGATTTATTGACTAGACTCACACCGATATACAATACTAGACTCATACCGATATATTAGACAAATACTAGACTCATACCGATATACAAATTATTGCACACAGTGATGATCTTGTTTCATATTTAATTTGTTTATGTGTCTTGTATACTCGTAAATATTTGTTATTGGGTTCATTATATTTATGTTATTCTTATTTGGTATTACCGTATATATCCTAAATAAATCAAATAAACTAATGTTTTTGGAGATATCTAAGTAGATTTTTCTCTTTTTCTTCAGGGGTTGGAGACGATTTCTGGTCCTGGGGACAGTCACTCGCAGCTTCTGAGGCCGCTGTCGCATGAAATAGCCGCTCCCAGGATAGACTCGTATCGCTTCTCCATGGCCAACCTGGAGGACACGCAGGACGTGGATCTTGATGCCATCCTGGGTGAGCTGTGTGCCTTGGAGACCAGGTGTGATGAGGACACGAACAGAATCATCTCCACAAACACCGGCCAGAAACGAGCGTCTCAAGCAGGTAGGAATTATTACTGTCCGGGTGGAAAAAAATGCCCAAAGACGTCAAGGCTATCAGATTATAGAGAGCTTCTTTGGGCAGCTTTTCTCGATTGGCAATGAGCAATTTTTTTCTTGTATGTGTGCACCGCTAAGGAGACTAAAGTCTTCAGATATGGTAGGCAAGCTATACGGCTGGTTATTTTTTTACACAGCATAATATGTGCTTTTTAATTATTTAAAAAAATCATTTGTAATTTTTTATTTAATAACTTTTAATTTTCTCTCTTATGACCAGTCTGTTTTTATGGCTAGCTGGAAGATATTGCTTTCAGCAATAAATCCACCGAAATAAATAAATAAAAAGGAAAAAATGACAAAACGTCTATTTTCTGTTGTTATGAATGTATGTTTAAAGTCCTACTTGTTTTTAAAAGTCCTGCTGATTTGCTAGACGAATGCGTTTGCAGGTTCTCATAAATAATATATTGAAAAAAAGATTAAACTCCATATTTTATAAAGTGTTAACATAAGTTTTGTCCGTTTTATTCTAAATTTCAAAATGAACACCGGAAGTAATAAAGTGGTAAAAGTTATTCGTCATTCGAAAGAGAACCTTCTGCTCTACAAGATATTGTGTTTGCTTTTATGTTGCGTATATTCATTATTATTATTATTATCATATTATTATTTTTTTTACAATAAACATAAGAGGTAAAAGAGAGTATTAAAAAAATAAAGGATAATTACATACCAATGAAATACATATTAACAGTAAAAATAATAAACAAAATGATCTCACAAAAGCATGGCCTGTTCGTGGGTACACAAGAAATGTTTATAAATTACAAATCTTCAAAATGGAATGTCAATTAGACGAATGTGGGCATTTTCGATACCTCCTTCTGTTCTAGCATTTGCGCAGTGTACGTTGAAGATTACATGAATGATTGAATTACTCGTTGTAAAATAATGAAGGGGAATATATTTTTAACTAATCTGTTTGTATGTGTAAATATTTTTTAAGTATTGGTTGTGGACATGTGTGTATATGTGTGCACAAGCGTCAAAAAGATATAAAATATGTAATAACAATGATATTTAAAAAATCACTAGCACACAACATTTTTTTGCTATGTACAATATACTATTACTATGTAGGTTTAACCAGTGTTAAGGTAACATGACTTCTTTTAATTTTTAATTCTGTACCGCGGGAGTCAAATTGAACGAAATGTTCTGGAAACAAGATTTTGTGGTAGTGCGATTTCCAAAACATGATAAATTTTGAACCAAATAAGATCATTTCTAAATATAAAGAACTTTCTATGTTAAATAATTATTATTTTGATAGCGAAAGTACGTATTAAAATAGCCTAAAGCTAGGGTTTCCTAGGAGAGCGGCGCCCGTATCTTAACGGCCGTAGTGAAAGAAGATGAGGTGGACAGCCGTCGTAACGGTGACTAGAGAGTGGTTTCCTAGGAAAACGATTTTGATAACACCGTTAAAAAATAAAACCACTCTCTAGTCACCACTACGACGGCTGTCCACCGCATCACCGTTCACTACGGCCGTTAAGATACGGGCACCGCTGTCCTAGGAAACCCTAGCTTAACTGAAATTACTGATGTTTTTTGCAGTAAGATAAAGTGTACTTCAAATATTCATTTGAAATTTAAAAATGCATTTTTATGACGAAATGGACTTCGGTGTTTTTTTACGTATAAAATATCTAATTGCAGTAATGTCTGAATTTTTAACTTCAAAACGGCAAAAGTGGATTCCCGTGTTTTATCCTCCAAGGTACAGCATTTAATTGAGAAAAAACATTTTTTTTTTTAGTATCCGTGGAGAACCGATCCGTGTCGAGTGGTGGCTTCGGGCGCATGCACTCCAGGAATTGCAGTGACGTCACATCAGTTCCGTCCATACACCCTAGCAGGACTGACTCCCCAGACAATGACTCAGCCTTCAGTGACACTGTAAGAACTTAGATTATTTATAACCTCTTCCCTCTGAACCCACAAAAACCTCCAAATTATGAAATGACAACTGCATAAACAAACAGCCGTTAGCCAAAATATGAAAAGCAGCGAGAGATAACAAACATAATACCTGAAAACGAGATTTGAATGGCATCTTTCGATATATGCTGTCAAGAGCAAATAATCAACGATCTGCCCTTTAATAGCCCAAAAACATAATCAGTCTTATAAAATTTATTTTTGAATCATTAACTTTGTGGTCATTTACAATTAAAATAATTTGTTTTTTGTGCACTTATTTTCATAGTTTATTTAATTATCTTTATTTAACAAATTCAAGAGCAAACAAACAATAAATAATCCAATTGACGATATGTATTTCCTATAACCACTGTCTAACTTGCCGAAAACAAGTGCAAATGATCGAATTTCAACTAGAGGTGTTTAGTTCGCGAACGGAAACATTGAACTAGAGATATTAAACACATGTTTCTTTCATCTCGGTCAGTTAGTTCGCGAACGAAAAGAGCGCCAAACTAAATGTGTCATTCGGATCATTAATATCTTCGTGTCTTTTGGATCTCTATCTCATTTCGTTCATTCATTGAACGAGATTGTGTCTTATCTCTGTGGTTAGTAGGTAGATTAGGTACCTACTGTAACTGTTCGCGCTCAGCCACCGTACGGGCTGGGCGTGAAATATAGTTCTTACAAAAAATACAAAACTTACAAAAAATAGTGCGTAATAATAAACCTTAAAATCATAAAATTTTATATGAATCCTTTAAAACCGTTTAAGAATGCATAAGTTTTTGACGCGAAAGTACCTAAATTTTGCTATTTAGAACACTACACCCATAATTAATAAATAACAACAGTGCTACTAAAAGTGAACTGACATTTATTGATAAATACATAATATTTCTAATATCTGCCTCCTAATAATATACAAAATGATAAATCAAACCGCTCATACACACGATTGTGTAATATTCATGTAAAAAAGTTAATTTGAACAGGAATGTTGCGTCTCATAAAACGAAATAATACGGACCAAAATGGACACCAAGTCACTGGAACAAAAGGCATAATAATACTACACACGTGCGTTTCCAGAAACTATTTACCAGCCAGTGGGCCACATGGCGACGGTATCTACCTACTGTCTACAAACGCTTCTCTTCGGACATCTATCTCCCTTTGTTAACCATGGAGTTGAAACAGTGTTTGATTTATTTAGTTTTTTATTGCTTACTTCTTGGTATGAACACTTGATCAATTTACTACTATACTCTATTTTTTATAAATTTATTGATATTGTTTTAACTTTGCTGGAATTCTTCTCATCCATGCGCTTTGTAGCTGCACGATGATTGGTTATCTAGCTTTCATATATCAACTTTAAAATATCTAAATTTTGTAAATGGGGTCTAGAATTCCAATCGTCTACGCGCTTAGTAGCTGCAAGACGTGTTGTTACCTTACTCCTTTTTACTATTCGTATTTTATTATTTTTTAATACACTAAATTTATTTGTCAATTTTTAAAATGTGTAAATGGGGGCTAAATTTCTAACTGTCTATGCGCTCTGTAGCTGCAAGACGTCCTGTTATCTAGCTCTTATCTGTTATATTTTTTTATTGCTCTTAATTGAAAACGAGGAACTAGAATCCCAATCGTCTATGCGCTCTGTAGCTGCAAGACGTACTGGGATATTTATTAATTGTACAGCGCCCTTAAGGTGATTTTCACAAAAATGGCGCTATATAAATTATCCAACTATATATATATATATATATATTTATAGTAAGTACCTAAATGCCTATACTGGCTGCTTTGTTCTTTGTTCTCCTTCATCTCCCGCGCGCCGTGTCGGTAATGGTATCGGTGCCAGTCGGTAAAGGGATGGCACTTGAAATTCAATCGACACTTATTACGAAATGTCGCCATAAAAATGCTTTTTTATTAATTATTATTTACGTTAAGATGTAAACATTAGGTATCCATATTTCATTATGCCTTCAAATGTGAACAAGAGATTAGTTTGTTCGCTCGAGTTTATTAGATATTATATATTTTTCTGTTCAATATCAATATTTAAAGAAACACTTTTATTAATTAATTCGTTTGTTTATTTATTAATTCATCATAAAAACATTCATATTCACCAACCTATAATGGCTTTTTAGACTGTGCCCGTGTAAAGCCATAATAATAAACATAAAAAATATTAAGTAACTTAAAATAAATAAAGATTAAAATATAAAAATTAAAGAATAACAATCCAATTGGAAAACATAACATCTAAAAATAATTACAAATGGAACAATGTAAAAAAAACAACCTCATTCTTGAAAAACTTATTGAGTCAGTTATCTATTTTGTGCTAGAGGCCTATTATTATTTTTTTTAAATTTTATTTACGTTTTTTCTTCATTTGCATTTGTTTATTTTAAAATATATTGTATAACTGCACACATTTTAAACATAAAAATCTTCTTTGAAAAAAAGCTTACCCGGTAAGGGGGTTTAAAATATTTATTATTTAAAAAAAATAACAAAAAATTAATAGTAAAAGTAAATAACAAAATCAATGCACCTAGCATGAAATATAACTTTCTATAATATATAATATAACGTTTTTTTGTAAATAAAATAATTTATCTGTTTTCTACAGGTTTATGATATAATAATATCTAAAGAACAATAGTATCAAATCTATAAAGAAAATCATGCTGACAAACCAGCCAAAGGTTAAGAATATTTTTTTTATTTACCGCTCGTACGCATTTGGTTCAAGCGAACGAAAGAACGAAAGAACGAAACGAACTAGAGACATGAAAGACACGAAAGATATGAAGATACAAATGATACGAACATGCGAAAGATGCGGCGAATGAGCAACAGATACATTCATTCAATTGAACTACTTAAAAGATACGGTCCCTTTGGTGATGCAGATTAAGAGATACGTATCTTTTCGGTGACAGGGTCTTACCCACGTCTAATTTCAACCCCTCACTCCATGATCCTCCCACAAACACAAAATTAATACTTATACTAATACTTGACATAAGACTTGATTTATTACTTTCATTTGTATTAGATTTATGTAGACACTGTTGAAATTGTAAAATAGGGTTATTTTTTTTTTTGTAAAAACCTTTATTAACATAATAAAAATGGAACACCTCAGGTTGAACTTGCCAAAAAAGAGTCTGGCTCTTGTGTTTGGCAAGTTTACAAAATATTTTAAATAAGAAACAAAAATGCTAAACAAAATAATACAATAAATAAAATATTAAACAATTGTAAAAATTGAGAAAACTTAAAACTAGTAACAAATTGATATACACAGGCACGTATTATACATACATCTTTATTTTCAAAATACGGTTAATGATAATTATGTCAGGAAGCTTTTCTTAAATTTATCCTTAAATTTTCCGTAATTTATTTCTTGGCGTAGATTTTGTGGTAAATTATTGAAAAGCTTCCGTCCTATATATTCATTTTTAAATTATATTTTGACAAGGGAGTACGTAATAATAGCTCCGAAACCGGTCGGTAATTGAATAAATAATAACTGTTTTCCAGACGCGCTAGATATTTAATTCTAAACAAAAATTATTAATTGCATTAGCATATAATGGTCCCCGTACATGTAAGCAAAGTGCTGAATCCTAATAAATAAAATTGTTATTAATTTTACAGTTTAGCGATATCAGGGAAATTTTTCTTTTCCCCACTTTCGGGCGTTAGTTCAGATTTAGTACATGACGCTTTATAATTCGAAATTTGTAAAAGGATGATCAGTTCACTCTTGGCTCTCGGCTTGTGTGCTACCCTGGCTCCGTTCTGCACCCCGCTCCCGCTTCGCCTGACTGCTGGTCGACCCGTGGACTGTCCTGACTGCAGTCACCTCATTGTGCCAATACGCCCCGCAGGAAAGTGAAGGACCCCTTTGAGGACTAGTGAAGTCGACTTAGCGGACAGTGCTTTCGCCAGAACGACCAACCGAGATAGGACAAAGAAGCCGCCAACCCCAGCGTGACCGGTCAGTTTCAACTCGGTCCTAGGACAGTCTCCTACCGCCTTTGATTTCAAGCCCGTCGACAGATCATCAGATTCAGTATGGCACCTGAAGATCAGCAGCGTAATTTGGATGAGAAACGTAACGCCTCGGCGTGTATCTCGATCGTCTCAGCAGGAGGGAAGGCCTCGAACAGCCCGTCCACCAGCGAGCCGCGGGCGGTGGTCTCCGCTGCAGCGCACCTGACAGAGGACGACGCGGATCATTACCTGGTGTCGGGAAGGCGCGTCCGCGGGCATGACTTCGAGGGCGCCAACTCGTCAGCCATGGTGGCTGCTTTCCCGCGCCGGGGCGCTGCGATGAGAGACGACATCGTAGCCAGGGCTGGTGAACTCACCGCATCCGACGAGGTGGTGTATGACTACGCCGAACGTGAGCCGCCAGCGTGGAAATGGTGGGGCATTTTTTGTAGCTGTATGTTGTTGGCAAGGCGCTCTCCGGCCGAGTGAGCCCCCGCGCGAGCGAGGCGCCCCATTTTATTTTGAATAATAAAAAAAAAAAAAAAATGTATAGAATAAGAGCGCGCACCACGTCACTTGCACTTTCCCGCCTCCTCCGGCGTTTAAATTCAATAACTAGTTTTTATGTGTATTCAATTTGTCAGACCACTGTATTTGCGTGTTAATAAAGTCAAAAAATGAAAATAACTCAAAGTCTTTTATTACTTTATTTCATCATCATCATTATTCCCTATCCGCACCTAATGTTGCATAGGGCACTGCAATGTTACACCGATCGCAGTGTATATCATTTTTTGTTACATGAAGGTAAGGTGATCAGTCTCACGTTTCAGGTACCAGTCCAGGGACTATGAAATATTTTAGTGTGTAAACACCTTATTAAATAAATATTTCATATTGACCCGGATGATACCGTGCTTCTTGCTAGCAGCAAAGAAGACCTTCAATTCTTAGTAACAAAAGTCTACGAGGTATGCAAGAAAAGCGATTTGCTCATGAATGTTGATAAATCGAAAGTGATGGTCTTTGAAAGGGATGAAAATATAACTAAATGTGAGATCAGCGTGAACGGAGATATTCTGAATCAGGTAGAAGAATTTGTGTACCTGGGAAGTATGTTTACTAGGGACGGAAAGGCCGATTAAGATATTGAAAGGAGGGTGAGTGCCGGGAACAGGGTGAACGGTGCACTAAAATCTACTTTGGCAAACAAATGTTTATCGCAGGAGGCTAAACTAGCAGTTCACAACGGAGTTCTAGTTCCAACTCTAATGTATGGGAGCGAAGTATGGAATTGGAAAAACAATGATGAAAGTAGGTTGAATGCTGTCGAAATGCGATCCCTCAGATGAATGTGTGGTAAAACGATGTATGATGGGTGCACAAATGTCGAGATCCGTGAAGTGTGTAAGGCTGAGACATGCATTATTGACAGAATTAAGAAAGGGGTGCTGCGTTGGTTTGGACATGTAGAGCGAATGGACAGCGAAAGAACGGCTAAAAGGATCTACGATGCAAATGTTGATGGATGCAAAAAATGAGGAAGACATCTAGTAAAAATTGGTTCACATGTTGCCAGGTATCAGTATCAGTAAAATCAATATTTTCCAGTGTCTTTTAATGATTAAATCTAAACATATGAAAATAATAAGTCGTCCTGTCATTTTTGTTTTTGTGAAGGTGGGAGATGAGACGATTTTGACCATTATTTCAAAAACTAGACAGGAATGGACTATAAGAAATACTGTTAATATTTATTTTTTTGTTATTATTTATCTTTTTTTTTATTTCTAATTATCTTTATTACAATTATGAGTATTTTCTATCAAATGATTTCACAATTCAGAAAAAATATTATTTAAGCACCGTTAGCGTTCTTTAAATCTAATACTAAGGTTTCTTTTATTTTTTCATTGATCACAATTTTTAATTCGTTGAATCGCAATCATTACAATTTAATTGGTATATGCCAGATTTATTATATTTAGGGACTTTGTCTTTATGATTATTTTAAATAATGTACTCAAATAGGTATTATTTGTTTGACTGGTAAATATACAGATCAACTTAAATTTACTTACTATTATACCAGTATTATGGCGGCCTTCGTGAAGTAGTGGTCAAGACGCTTGACTCACAGACGGAAGGTTCCGCGTTCCGGGTTCGATTCCCGGTGAGAACACAAAAATTAAATGTGATTTTTCTCAAGCCTGGGTGTTCTGTGATGTAATTCACAACTGTAATTGGGCCTCCTGGCCTGTTGTCGTGCAAAAAAATGCAATTTAATTTAATTTTTCATGGTAGGTTATTATACAGGTGGCCGGAGAAGTGACGTCCAAAGGTGAAATGTAGGTGCCTCATATTGAGGGGTATCCTTATCACCCCCTGTATGTTCCGCGATTTAGCATACTTTTCGAGTAATGAGTTTTTTGAAAATTTTCGACCGGATCGGTTTTTAATTATTTGTGTTTAATTTCTGGAAGGTTTTTTTTAGATTTTTTTATTATTGTACTTTCACGCATAAAATAGTCAGCTTCGTAACATTAATGAAAGCTACAAAAGTTTTGACTTAAAATATAAAATTTAAGTTTGAGCTAGTCAGACTTGAACTTTCAACTTAAAATTAAAATTAAAAATGTAAAATAGCATTTCCTTAGTTTTTGAGTAACTTTAAAAACGAGCCTCCATCGAGTTGATTTACAACATGATGGAAAGTGGAAGCATATACAGTATTAAATAATTGCAAAAATAAAAATTCAAAACGATTACATAAACATTTGTTTCAATAAACACCTGGGCAACACGCTTAATAGTATATAAATCTATGCAATATCTCGTAGTAGTCCCCTTCAATGGTCTCTTCCCTTAAGCTAGGGTTTCCTAGGACAGCGGTGCCCGTATTTTAACGGCCGTAGTGAACGGTGATGCAGTGGACAGCCGTCGTAAAGGTGACTAGAGTGTGGTTTTCTAGGAAAACGGTGTTATCAACACCATTTAACACCGTTTTCCTAGGAAACCACTCTCTAATCACCTTTACGATGGCTTTCCACTGCATCACCGTTCACTACGGCCGTTAAAATACGGGCACCACTGTCCTAGGAAACCCTAGCTTTAGACAAAATCCAAACTCGTGTACCTCTCCTGATTATGGCTTTCGTTTTGGAGAACTTAATTTTTTTCATCCAGGACATTGAGCACTCTTGGGGCCACAAAAAAGAAATATCTCGGAGCAAAAGTCGTACGTGTTTTGGTATTAAATAATTTAAATTACAGAAAAACCTCGTACGAGCATTCTGCTGGTTGGTAACCGCATGACCAGAAATGTGTCAATGACCCTTTTTTTAAATGTCTAATGTCCAGCACCTTCATGAATTGAAACAATGTCTCAGGTGGTAAAGTGGGAGAACATCGAATCATCATTCTTAGTATTAATTTGTGTAAATTTATTTGGGGGTTCATGAAAGACGCCGTGCAACCTCCCCAGCCCACTATACCACAGCTTGCCACTGACTGGAAAATAGCAAAATACGCAGTTCTGAGAGTGCCAATGCCCAAGATGTTTCTAAGTGAGCAGAATACATGACACAGCTTTCTTAATCTGGAAACCAGCGGCTGGACCTGAACCTCCCATCGTCGATTTCTGTCAATAATTATTCTCAGATATTTATTGTAATCAACAATCAGATCTTATTTCCAGATTAAGGTAGGATTCAGGTGATGATCAGTTACCTATTCCAAACGTGATATATTTGGTTTTATCCACATTCGGGGCAAGCAAATTATTGTCTTGCCATATTTAAACGTATCTTATACCGCAATTTTCTTTTTTAAATACAGAGTTCCAATCCCTAGCTTTAAACAACAAAACCATGTCATCGGCAAATGATATAGTTTTACCGCCGTTACTCAGATCACACAACGAGTTGATATATATAAGGAAAAGAACTGGTCTTTACGCAACAAGTTAAGGAAATTAAGGAATGTCCTTAATTTTCGGCCCGTACCAGAAACAGACAAAAATGTCATCTACGAACCTTCTCCAGACTGTGATACGTTTCTGAAGTGGTGAATTACTTGAAAATATTTGGTTCTCTAAATCGTTCATAAATATGTCGGCAAACAATGGGCTACAAGGATAACCTCTGTGTATTAATTATATTATCATATTGAAAAAAAAACAAATATCGAAAAAGAACTAAAATATGTGGTTCAAGTTGTATTCAATTTGCTACCAAACAATCTTAGAAATGGCACTACCAAAAGTGACAAGTGCAAAATAATAGACTGGTTATTCGATCAAGAGTTTATATATTAATAAAATTTAATATTTGTAAATATAGATATATATATAAAATAGAATTTATAACTTTGTAATATTCTCATGGATGTATATGTATGTTCATATGTATGTATGTGTATATATGTATATATATGTATGTATGGATATGTATGTGTGCATGTACGGGTATATATATATATAGATATGGATAAGGATATGATAAAGATATAGATATAGACTTAGATATAGCTATAGACATGTTAAGAAATAATGTTTTTAATAAGATGCTTTGTGCCTTTTAAATATGTACACACTTCTGTTTTAAATTTTGGTACTCCGGTTTTGTATTTTTTTTAAATCTTATTATTGCGATATCATTTACTTATTTTTTGTTTTTTTTTAATACATTTTTCTAAATATTTTTTGAAAACACAAATTAAATGTTCTTTTTCTATTTAAGAATGTTATTTTTATTTATATTTAAGTTAGTAGTAATTATTATTATACAACTATGTTGTGTTATCATATGATTTAATGTAAAGGATCTTTACCGACAAGCCATATTAATTGAATTGGTGAGTCCTGTAAAAATAATCTAACGTTTTAAAAAATAATACAAATGTAATATTGTACGTAAATAATAAATAAAAAAAATAAAAAAAATTTGATCTAAACAAATATTACAAAATCTGCATAAATCGGAAATCAGTTAATTTCTACTAATCCAATGTCTCCTAAATTATATAGCTTATTATGAATTCGAAATGAAAATAATCTAATAATAGTCCTACAAATAAAATAAGTGGTTAAAAACAAAATTGTTTTATTTCAGTGTTTTTATTAATTTTATGTAATCGATCTAAATTAAACTTTTTAGATTTGACTGAGTAATTTTGTTGTTCTAATTTAAATCTTAAAATCAAACTCTGATTTGAGTCTATTAATTCTGGACGATTGTTTTGCCTTGTTAGGGCATTTTCACAGTAATTTTGTGCTACTTCGCGTAATATATTATTTTATCACTCCTTGCTGACGTTTCGGTCAACTTGCCCATTATCTTGGCGTTACGTAATAAATAACCAACCGGAATGAGCACAAATGCGAAGTACATCATGTGATGGTGTACGCTGAAATTATTAGGGTTGCCAGTTGTCCTGTTTTTTTAGCCATCAATTTGAACACGCCTGCATAGTAAGAATAAGCTAGGTACATGGAATTATAAACGAGGTGTCCGGTATTTTTATCTTCAATCATGTAATTTTAGATCGGTCGGCCTCGTGGTGTAGTGGTCACCGCGTTTGTCTACCATGCAAGAGGTCTCGGGTTCGATTCCCGACATGGTTGATATGAAATATTTATTCAAAAACTTGTTTTCACACTAGAATATTTCATAGTCCCTGGACTGGTAGCTGAAGCCTAAGTCTGGTTATTTTACCTTCATGTGACCAAAATGATGAAGATACACTTCGATTGGTCTACCATGCAGTGCCCTGTGCACCATTAGGGCGGAAAGGAATGATGACATGGTATTACAAACGAGGGGTCCTGTGTTTTTGGGTGGGGCGGAGCTGAAATTTTTGAGAAGGAAATATGAAAGCCTATCGCTTTCTGTTTTGTTTTAATATTACTTGAAACTTTTTGGATATGCGTATTTGGCTCAAAACAGAGAATTTTGTAACTTTTCGAGAACTCAATGTTTTGTTTTCACGGAAAAATTGCACTGTAATTAATTCAGTTATCGCACAATTTTTTGGTCAGCATCAGCAGTTTATGTACGAATGTGGAGTATTGCTCTTACATTATACACGTGTATAATGAATAATATGCTTAGGTGGTCCTAAATAATGTACTAATGATAATCACATTCTCGGGTGTAAAGTTCACATTAATTAATTATATTATCGGTTATAAGCTTAGACTTTACCCTGTTTGCGTAATCTATAAGTGTGAAAGCACTACAATTAATGATATGAATCATACACGTATAATTCTAGGTGTCCATGCTATCCAGCGAATCTTCGGCATCTAGTGGGGCGAGTGCTGGTAACAAGAATCGCATCCTGCAACTCAATCTGCTGCATCCAGCTAAAGTAAGTTTTTTTTAAATGTATGTACCCTTTCAATCAACTTTCGCCTTTTTCTTTGCAAGTTTTAAACCCCATAAGGATGAGTGGATAACTCCAATGATTGCGGATATATTGGTATCATACAAATATAAAATATTTATTTATTTTCTTTAATTATTTTTGTTCAAGATATTTGAATTTCAAATGTAGGTATGTACATATTTTTAAAAAAATCTTATAATTTACTCAAATATGTCAATTTTTGGTGGCCGTTTTCAACGAGTTGTAAATAACGTATTAGAAAATGGAAATCAAGTTGGTGTATAGTGGTAGAACCTCAGACCTTTGATCCATGAGTCCGAAACACTAGTCACGGGACCACAACCCGATTCAAAATTGATGATACTGGGTACATAATATGAAAATAACTATGAATTGCCTATCAAAACATTTTTTTTTTGTGAAAGTTCATTGTAATTATATATCTTTCTGGAAAATAATGCACTTTTATTTTTACAGGATACCGCGTCACAACTTAAGACAGAAAAAATAAGGCTAGCTCTGGAGAAGATGAAAGAGGCTTCGGTAAAGAAACTGTTTATCAAAGCGTTTTCCGTAGATGGGTCCTCAAAAAGTCTTCTGGTTGATGAAAAGATGACGTGTGGGTATGTTGCAAGACTGCTAGCTGATAAAAACCATGTCACGATGGAGCCCAAATGGGCCCTTGTTGAACATCTAACAGATTTATACATGGGTAAGCTTATTAATTTGATTTATTGGTTCTTATTCATTACCTTGACTCGACATATCAGTACACAGTACGAGATCTTGGTCCTAATCCCGAATGAAAATGTAAGAGACTAACTGATTTTTTACGATAAATATATGTAGAGTTTAATTTCTCTACAGTAACTTTGTTAGTACATTCGGCAAATGAAAAATAAACGGATATACAATTCGAGTTTAGTACAATTTTATATTAATCTTGATATAATACTTTATTTGAATAATTATAGTTACCTTGAAATAAGACCTGTTATCCATTAGCACAAAATTAAATATATTTTTATGTAGAAAAATTATTTAAAAAAATTTAAATTACTTAAGAAGTAGAGCGTGATGATAGAGACTTTTGAGCAACATTATTTATTTATTTATTTAATTTTTATTTAATGCACAAAATACACAATTTTATCATAGAGCACATTTATAATTTATTTATGTCCCGACTTGCTAGAAAATTCCGTGTAAAGTTGGGACTCTTCTATGTATAAATCAAAATTTTATATAAAGAAGTCCTTATAAACATATTAAAAGTAGAAAAAAAATATCAAAACAATTTACAAAATAATAATAGAAAAATTTAAATAATAAAAATTTATACACGTAAAAAATGGAATGCAGAAAAGTTATATAATAATACATGGCAGTATGTTAATAATAATTTTTAGTAATTTTATAATTCAATTCGGATTATGTTTATGATTGGTGTGCATATGCAGACCTACTTTATTTATTTATTTATTTATTGTGGATAACTTATATAGCGCCATTTTCGTAATAAAATACCTCAAGGGCGCTTTACATGGTGATTCTATTGTTAAGTTTATTTAATTGAAGCTTTTAAATTTGTAATTTAATTAAAATAATTTATTTTGTTGTCACGTGCTACGGATTTATTCAAATGATTTAGAGAACAAGTGGGTTTTAAGTTTTTTCCGAAACATCACTTCACTTTCACAGCCTCGCACCTCTGCTGGGAGAGCATTCCATGCCATAGGGCCTGCGACCGCAAATGCGCGCTCACCAAATTTAGTGCGCTGTTTGCGTAGAGGTATAATAACTTTTCCTCTCGCCGTAGACGTAGCTGATCTAAGCGTGAGACGCCTGTCAGCTAGTTCATCTGGAATGCATAGTTCCCTTAGATATCATTTTAACCGCCCATGCACTGTGTTGCTGCAAGACATGTTGTAGTCTAGATTCCATCTGTTAATGATTATTTTTTCATTCAAATTCCATGTACTCTGTAGTTGTGAGACAACACATGTTGTAACTTAACTCCTCTACATATTACTATATAGAAACGGGGAACTAGAATCCCAACTCCCTGTGCGCTCTGTAGCTGCAAGACATGTTGGGGTGTTTATTATACAGTACTCTTGATGTTATTTTCACAAAAATGGCTTCTTTAAACTATCCAGAATAAATAAATAATCACAAACATTAATATGCTAAATTAAATATAATTCAATACATTGCAAACAAACACTGCGAGCACTGGCTTTATTTTAAAACTGTGATGATTTTTTTTTCTTTTGCAGAAAGAGTTTACGAAGATCACGAGTTCCTTGTAGAAAATTTAATGCTGTGGACCAGAGACTCTAAGAATAAAATCATCTTCATGGAAAGATCAGACAAAATATCTCTATTTCAGACCCCTGAAAAATACCTGATCTTTGAATATGAAAAAGGTATTTAGAATATACACATCTTTAGTAGATGTAGGGTAGGAATATTGTGCTTCTCTGAGAATAGTCAAATTCAATAGTATTTTTTTGATACATTTAATTCAGTAATTAAATGGGACTTTAGAAGTATGTGATTAATTTTAACATAATGAATGCAGAAGTAAGTGCGCATATAACCAAATTCTTAAAAACTTTTTTTCAACTTGCTTTACTTGTTTCCTCTTCAATCGGTTTAACCATATAATTATATTCCTCCTTTAATCTGTTCTATCTTTCCTTTCCAGGTTCTCAAAATGACCAGGATGAACACGGCCGTACTGTGCTTATAGATGAATTCTTCAGTCAATCTATTTCCATGCAACCGCCTGTTAATCACTCTCTTAATTCTATGCCAAACTACTCGGGAAATGCTGTCCCGCCTCTAGAAGGACCCCTATACCTCAAAAGTGATTCCAAAAAAGGATGGAAAAAATATCATTTTGTCATGCGGTCTTCCGGTCAGTACCACACAAAATGTTGCAGTTCTTTGTCCATACTATTTATAATATTCATCTATGCGAATTTAATATTACTTTTTGAATGTCATTTGATATTATAAATGAATTACCACCAGCAGTTGACTTTTTGCGAATCAACTGTTCAAAAATCAAAATTGCGTTTCCTTTTAATGTTACATCATATTATCTAATATTTAAGAAATTATCGCCAAATAAAAAAATGCATGTATTTTTCATTTATTTTTTATAGTATTTGCAGGAACAAATTATTATTATTATTAAATTCAACGAGATAGAAATTTTCTTTAGATAATTACAATGTGTTATATTCATTATTATTTTACTTTCCAATTACAGATTAGTAAAAAAAAGGGATTTGTTATGACTTACTTTTCACACATTAAAGACTGCTATTAAAAAAAAAATCTTTCTTTAGTCATAATAAAACTTAATTATGGCATGGGAATATTTTCAAATGTTTGACTATTATGTTCTGCGTGGTTTTTTTCTATTGCGATATTGAAATCCCTTGTAATTTTATGCGTTTATATGTATTGCGACATGTAATAATTAGTATATAAATATGTTTGTGTTTTGACTGAGCCTCGTAAAATCTATTGCATTTTCTATTTTATTTTATTTGTAAATTTTATTTGTTGAGCAGGTCTCTACTATTATCCTAAAGATAAATCTAAAACTGTAAAGGAGCTGGTTTGCCTGACCACTTTTGATGTAAATGATGTCTATTTGGGTTTGAATTGGAAGAAGAAATACAAGGCCCCGTCCGAGTTTTGCTTTGCTATTAAACATCCACGTTTACAACAACCCAAAAGTGTCAAGTTCATCAAATTTCTGTGTGCCGAGGATAAAGAAACACTTGACAGATGGATAGTTGCTTTGAGAATATCAAAGGTAATTATTACACTCAACATGGATTAGCATTTAATGTGAAGACAATTGGCTCAACTTTCATCAGAACATTTTAAAATGATTACTTGGATGCTTCATTATTGAACGTAAACCAAATGATTTTATATTTTATTTAAATTAATTAAAGTCAGTTGAACATTATTATATTACAAACAATGTCGCCTCAACATTATCCAGTTTGAAGGTCCCTTCAAACATACTTGACATTTCGCACCCTCCTCCGCCAAGGGTGCCATAAGTAAAAAAATCACTGTGCCAAACTGCCTCTACTAAAACGTGAAACCGCGTACGTGTGCATTATAGAATTCTAATATGATATTCATTTACCTATATAGTCATAACATTTTTATTGAGTGTCAAAATGATTAACAATTAAAAATATTTCTTAATAATTAATTATTATTATTAAATGTATTCAGGATAATTTTTTTATTTTTTTATTTTTATTTTTTAAATAAAAAGAAATATTTGCGTTCTTATGATTTACCCAAATATTTAATTTTGAGGGCCATTCTCAACGAGTTGTAAATAACTCACTATTAGAAAATGGAATCAAGTTGGGGTAGAGTGGGATTCGAACCACGGACCTTTGGTCTGTGAGTCCGAGACACTAGCCACGGGACCACAACCCGACTGAGTATATAGTTTTATATCGATCGGTGGTAAACATTTGTGAATGCTAAAACCTTGTAAGTAATTTTATCTCAGTTTGAAGCATTTAGACTTGTGGCACTCTTAGACGGGGAGGTGCAATTCGACGACCATCGAGCTGTGGCAAATGTCGAGAATTGCTATCCGATACACTCAATTGTTGACAACTGTCAATTGTCGCCGATAACTACGTCGATCATCAAAAAATCTCATGAGTATCTACTAGATCAACAAATTTCATGAGTATCTACGACGTCATGCTTGATTTTTGATTATCGTCATTTGCCAAACATGTAGCTACCAGATAAACTTATCATTTGACAATGATAAATTTTTGTAGGTGCCTTGAGAGTTTCAAGTTCTGAGGAAAATTTTACTTAAGGACTTTGTTTGAATTCCTTGCAATTATGACCACAAGCAAAAAGCGGTATAATAACAAAAAAAAAACATTAATGTCTAAAGCATGTTTTTATGACTAGTCCAACATTTATTTCCTAAAAATATTAATAGATCTAGCCGAATATTGAATACCTAGTTTACTTGAAATCCCTTATTGTAAATCCAGACTTGGACAAAGACATTTATTTTTCATAGCTCCAAATCTGTTCAATGCATTTCATAATGACAATATGATAGAGATTAATAATTTAAATTTGTTTCGATTAAAATTTTTATTGAAATGATGGTTAAAGAAAGCAAATTTAAGTATCTTCTTTTTTTAATGAACTGCATACACTTTTACTATATTTTTTTCAGTGTTATGGACAAAAAATTGTGTTCTGGCACATATCTTTTTATATCTATCATATTCTTCCAGTAGCCTATATTGAAATTTCAAATGAAATGTTTAACCACAAACAGGCCATTCTTTTGTGGAATTTTTGTTTGTGTTTATGTAATTTTTTTTTGTATTTGTAACTTGTGAATACCTATTGTAAAACGTAAAAAATAAATAAATAAAGAATAACAAAATAAATAAAAGAGAAAAATTGAAACTCTACTTAAAATCAAACTGTAATTATTTTTCAGCATGGTCGTCAGCTGCTAGACAACTACCGTTCTCTTGTGGATGATTTGGCTCAAGAAGATTTGGACCATTTGGCAGAAGCTAGATCTTGTTCAGTAAGCTATATTCCGTTTAATCCGTCGAGTAATTGACCACTGATTTTTGAATTGCTGTTAAATATTTTCCCTCTTCAACCGTTTTAAGTATGTAAATTAATTTAGTTTTTTTTTTTTTGTATTTTTACTTAATTTAGGTAGCATCAATAAGCCACACTGCTGGAAATCTAACGCCGCAGCAAAATCTGAATAGTCCTGAAAATGGGTTTAAAAATCAGCCTATTTATAGTGGTGGAAGCATGGCTGGATCGTCCGACATCAGCAGTGGAAGGTAATACTTACTATCATTTCATCAGGTAGCTTAAACTTATCAAAAAACATATTTCAGAATATGTTAACAAAAAGTACCCACATAATATTATTTATCTATTTGTGGACCCTTGCTAAAGCAGCGATCGGAAATTGACAGCCCGCGAAATGCTCCCTTCTGACCCTGCGGAATCCGAACTTCAGTTTTTGAACAGATTACTGTAGCACATGCAGCCGAGCCGTCAACCAAGGATTTCACTATATTTTTTCGTTAATTAAAATGTTCAGAGTAACAAGTGTCTTAGTCCGCATGTTTTGTATTAAAATTTGATTTCAAATTGTAAAGGTATTTCTTCATCACAGCAATTCTTTAATTGCATATAAGGCACGTTCACTCTAAATCAGTTATGTTCGGCTTGTACGAGCGCATGTGACGTCAACAGTCGCGGGGCGCCTAAAAAGAATCATATTCGTACCCCTCGGCACCAAAACTTAAATCAGATTGCCATATTAGAGTATCCGTATTGCTATAATCTTTGTAGTTTAAAGTGTCTATGTATCTTACAGCACATTATATCCTTTAACTTACTGATGCCATATGTTAAAAATTTATATCATACATCTAATGTATATAAAATTTAAACAAACTAAACAAATAGTAGGTGTTAAACAAACTCACTAACAAATATGAATGTTTTAAACAAAGAGTTGGAACAAAAAACTAAACAAGGCAATTTCAGTTCCATTTTTTAAGACAATGGCATAATAACTTAATGCTGAATCAAGGTACTTATTGTAAGCTCACAACTATAGATTTAACTGTTATAATTGACAAAACAGTAAAAAAATAAATGAGTTGCTTTAATTACAGAATGCGATGAAAGTACCAGTTGGAATTTTAAAGTCCAATTTTAGATTTAAAAATAAGTTTAGTCTTCTTCTTCTTCGTAGACTCAATCCTGGGGATTGGTTTGCAGCAAAGTCCTGCATCTCGTCCTTCATTGGTCTCTATTTTCTGCAGCCCTCTTCAGCTCGACATATGAGGCGCAGTTTAAATCTTCTCACACTTGCTCCAAATATTCCCGTCAGGGGCGCCCTCTATAATTTGTCCCCTCAGCCATTCCCTCTATGATATCGTGCAGGAGACCCTCATGGCGCATAATGTGGCCAATCCATCGGGCTTGCCTCTCTGAGATGGTTTTGATAGGTGCCTACCTTCTTCGATTCTGTTGAGAACCTCGTCATTAGTGATGTGCTCCAGCAAATTCCTAAAATTTTTCTGTAGCACCACATCTCGAAGACCTCTAGTATTTTTAATTTTCTAGTAAGGCACCATGTCTCACAACCGTACATCAATATGCTCCATACATATGTCTCGGCAAGTTGCTTGCGAAGTTTTAGATTGATATTCTTTGACTCAAAAATCTTTGCTTTAGACTTAAAACTACTTAAAACAATCTTAAGTGGTTGACGACATGTAACACAATGTTTAAGAATGTTCAGAAATATATGTGTAGCTTTAAAATCACGTAATTTTCTGTTTGTTTATTTACAGACACTCATGTGTTTCATCAAGCAGTTCCAGTGGGTGTATGTCAGATGGCCCATCTGAGAGTGAAGGAAATGCATTTGACTCCGAGTTTCCCATGGGTAACCTATTTTTCCATTGGCTTACATTTCTAATGATGCACATGTAATCATACATACTTATAAACTTACTTCATCTAGAGATTCTCCCTCTCCCAACTTTCAACCTCAAATTATAGCCAGTAACCGGATCCCTTTATTAAAAAAAAGGGAAACAGAATATTCGGAGAATAATGTCTCAAATGTGTTACAGGAACTATTAAACGTAAACCGTCCATGAAACCAAACCTGCCACTGACCTCGATGACAAGACAACTAAAAGAAATGGTAGATCTTGCAGCTTCTTCATCTCACCACAGCATAAACAGTAACAGCGACCATTCCTCCAGCGGCTCACTCAATTCCTCCGGATACACAAATTCAGGTATATAAATTTATAACAACTCAAACACAAATAAAGCTTTGCCGTACAATTTTTAAATCAAATAAATACCTAACTTTTGTACATCTCATGGTGTAGTTGTTAAATTATATGACTACCATGACCGAGGTCCTATTATCTGCCACAGTATGGTGTTCATTTAAAAAGGCTTTTATTTGTTCATTTGAAATTTGTTCATTTAATTGTTCATTTAAAAAGTTTATTTAAAAAGGCGTGTTTACCGCATTTCTGTTTTGTGGTCCCTGGATTAGCATCTGACTGAAGTGAATAGAGAAAATATTGCAATCATATGATAAATTATGAAAATGCTGCAAAAAGTATACTAATGCATTAATCCTCGCAAAATTTGGTTCCTATAGCAATAGGAAGTGCCTCAAAGATCTTTCTATTTCTGAAATTAATATCATCTATGATTTTCCTCACCTGCAAATTCATTTTTTAACACTTTTTGTAAAAATTCCTTTTGAATTCGGAGATTTAACGTATTTAATTTCTTTATCTGATTTCAGGAACATTGACTAGGAGGCATTCCAGACGAAAGTCTAACCAAACCAATAATTCAGATGACGGTAACAATTCTGGTACACTAAAGAAGCACACTGTTCATCAGCGCGGATCAATTGGTAAGGGTTGATTTACTATCTTTAATATATTGACTTAATATTTGCCTACAATTTCAACCAACTTTTGGGTTAATTCTTTATAATTAATTAATTTAAGCCATGAGGAAGTTCAGTGCTAAGGGAAATTGTAAATAAAAAATGTTTTCTTACCCGCGGTAAAAATAACAGCATTTGATTGTACAGCGAAGTATCTCAAAAATGAATGAAAAAATAAATAAAATGATTTTGATAAAAACGAACTGGGTAATGAGTTCTTCGGAATGAATCAATAATGGTGTTGTGACAGATTTCTAGTTTCCAAGAAATCAAGTCACTAATCAGCAGAACTTACCAACTTGAACATGTGACATCACTGGCAGCTTAGAGTATTATACTCTAAGACTGGCAGTGTAATTTAACAACTTTGAACAATCATAGTATTGATAATACGATACATAATTTATTTTTTTTAATGTGGCTTAGTTTGATAGTCCAAAAAAAATTCAAAAAACCACTGAACTTCCTCAGTGTCTGCAGTGTGTAGGTATACATATTGTACCATAAAGTAATTTAATAATGATATTGGCAAAGAAGAATCTTCAATTCTTCTTCCTTTACCGTTCCTACCCGAGATTGGCGACCATCATTCTGAAATCATCACGATCCTGGGCCAGTCTAATCAGCGCAGCTGCATCCGGCACACCGAACCACGGTGTAAGATTTCTGAGCCATGATGCTCTTTTATATCCCATGCCTGCTGTCTATATTTCCTTCCACAATAAATTGAAGAAGGGCATAATTCTCATTACAAAATATGTGACCAAAGTATGAGGCTTTTCTTCTTTTGACATAAGTCAGTAACCCCTCCCTTTATTCATGAAGATTGAAACCACTTCATTGAAGACACGATCAGTCCATGAGATTTGCAGCATTCTTCTGCACAACCATAGTTCGAAGGCCTCAATTTTGTCAAATTTTGTTGAAACTTTGATATTCTAACCCTCCACTCCATACAGTACACTGACAATACATGGGCAATACATAGCCTATAATTGCTCTCCATCTTGTGCTTAGACTCAGATCTCTGTATAAGAGTTTCTGCATTTTGTAGAAGGTTGATCTCGCAACCTCAATTCTTGTCTTTATCCCACTCGTCATTCAACCAGCACCCTAAATATTTCAAACGGTTAACCTGTTCTATCCTACTACCACATATAGTGAGTCGGATGTTAATGCCTCCCCGTTTGCTAACCACCATAATTTTTTTAGAAGATTTTCAATAAGAAATAAGAATGATGATACGACTGTATAACGCAAAATACTCGCACGTTTGACACTCCCAGGCAAGATAGACCACTTTCTTGCCTCAAATCTCCCCTCTCTCTCCTCATTCTTTAATTTATTAGCTTTTTTTTCGTTTCGAAACTCAAAACGTGTAGATCTTCCATAGTTAGTGCATCAAATATGAATATATTTAATCATGTTATTCCATAAAGTTGATGCCGATTCATTTAATATTTTTATTAATTATTACTTATTTCCTTTTATAGAATCAATGTCTTCTTCCCGCAACTCGGGTAGTGGATGCAATACTCCTACAATGATGATACCCAAGTCAGAATCAATATTTGAATCTCAAGTAAACGGGAAGACAGCACTAAATTCTGACGCTCAAAATCTGGATACTTTAAAGCAAAACGCGTACGCTGCAAACCACAATTTACCTCCATTTTACAAAACAAACAAGGGAGAAGTGGTGTTGCCCACTACGGGAATACTTCTCGGATACATTACAAATCAGACTGTTACTAATGGGAACTGTATTCAAGAGGTTAAAGAGAGTTTGACAAGGAACCACTTGAATAATGAAATTATCTATCCTTCTTTCAATGATGAACACAAACAAATGGGGAATAATTATCAGACCTTGATGTCTTCAGAAGATCTTTCTGACATGCCTTTACCTCCGCCTCCTGATTCTATGCAGTATGATCGAACAGCTGAACTGATGAGGAACAATGGGGCCACAATAGATCCTATGTTTAGTTCTACATTTAGCTTAGATTCTCTTCCACCACCCCCACCGCCAATTGATGAAACAACGGGGATGCAAGGTAAGTTAATTATATCTTATTTTATTATATTTTTTGTTAGAAAAAACAATAGATGTTATTGTTATTTATCGATATTATTCCTGGCCAATTACCTTCTTTTCCCACCCTTTCCTAGGGATGGGTCAAGGACCCATCCTTATGGTACCTACCTTACATCAAAATAGAAAAAATACCAAAAAGAAGATTTGGATTTGGAACAAAACAAACAACATTTTTGACATTACATTAGTTTGCATACAAATTCTTGGATTTATCCCACGTCATAGTTATCATAATTAGTTACGTAATTCATAGTAAATTTCATCATCCAGGGCCCAAAATTGAAGAACATCCTCATCGTATCAAAGGTAGGTCCGTTTCCATGTTCCTTTCCTTTCTTCAAATATTTCCAACCTTTTATGAAATTCTTGTTTTTTGGTACAGTCCGATTTTATTAGTCCGCATCCGCATAGAAATATTAAAAAAGGACACACATCCAGGTAGTTTTACAAAACAATGATAGAACATGTTACGCAAAAAAGAGAAAAACAAAAAATATTACATTGAAAAGGGAAGAAGAGCACTGTAAGAAGGTTAAGGATTAGGAAAAAAAGTGGAGGAGTGAAGGAGAGGGATTTGTATAATATAGTTGACCAATTCGAAATTTACGTACGATAATAACATGGACGTATTAATTAAAACGTACATAAATTAATTACACCCTGACAAATGTTTCATTTCAGAGTGTTTCAAATTTTTTTTTTATTCACAAAATTTAGTATTAAAAATATTTAAATTGGGACAAAGCAAGTTAGATTTCGAGCAGCTGCGATAGATAAATGAGTTTTGAACATAATTTTTTTTGGGCAATTGAAAAAAATTGAATCTGAATAAGTTTGAAGATATGAGGACTACCGATAAAATTCTTCAAAATTTTTGAGAGAAAAGATTTCAGACTTGAAAGAAAAATCAGAAGTGCTGCCCTGTCTGAAAAGTGCTTTCGTACGATTCAAAATAATTATGGGATTTACGATCCAGAAATTTCAAGAATAATATCTAGGATTCCAAACAACGAAAGCAAACTCAAGATGGCTGCGAACGTTTGCATTATATACAATTTTATGTTATGTGGTTGTTTTGAATGATCGAGTGTGCGTATAATAACGCTTCGGTTAGTGTAAGCTTTATTTTGGTTATGTCAATTACATATATCTGCGCCCGAACACATAAAGAATACAGTTTTGTGTGTGAAATAGAATCGGAACCCTGGATGACTTTTTGACTCGACGGCTACTCTCAGTAAAGGAAAATTGAGTAGAACAGTGGTTGGCGCATTCGCCTACCATGATCTTGGGTATGATTTCTAGTAGGGTGGATGTGGAACATTGGTTTCAAAGATTCTACACTGCAATATTTAATTGCTCCTGGTCTGGCGTCTGATATGTAGGACTGATCACCTTGTCTTCCATGTTACAAAAATAATACAGCTACACTGCAATTGAAGCTCAAATGTATTGCCTTTTTACACCATTGGCTGAAGATAAGGAAATGGTGATGATGGTATACCCTCATACGTTCCATTTCTGCTCCCCAATTAAAGCATATAAAATCCACAAATATCCACCTGGCCTCTTTTTCGTCTGCTAACTCATTTTCATTATTCTTAGTCAAATCAGCATTCTCTAGTTTTGACATGAGATGCGGAATTCATAGCATTCATAGCAAATATCTTAGGCTAGAGAACCCAATGCCTTGTAAAGAAAGCTAATTTAGTTATTGCTTTTGGAGCCATCCACTGACTTGTCAAACGCCTATTAATACTTGGGCTTAAATTAATATAAAGAAATATGCTGTTTGAGACAGGAATATTTAAGCACTACGTCCTTCATTATTGTATCCATATTTAAATTAATTGTTACATGAAAACGTTACTCCATTTCACTTTTAAAGAAAGCAATAAATTGTGAGCAGAGTAAATACACTGTACTCTTAAATTGGTTATAAATTCATCTATGAAGTTTCATTTGAATCGTTTCATGTTTTGAAAACACAATATATATTTTTTTAAATATGTAAAGTAATGTATTTATTTAAATAGTTTAAAAAAAACTTAATCAACAAGTTATAACTTGCATTACATTTAATATGTACAAAAAATCATTATAGTTACTATCTTATAAGTTATTGAATTCAGACGCATTGTTTCAATTTTTTTTACAATTTCCCATTCCTCATTTGATTGAATTCTTTGAACAACTTTCTATGCGTCATCTCCCTTCTTCTGAAGTTCACGCAGGGGTTGTTGTATACCATTATTAGTTAGTTTTCTCAAATTTATTTTTTTTAGTTAGCAATTACTTTCATCACAAACCGATATTCTCTATCATTTACTTTGCATATGGATGTTTCATTATTCTAATTTTCTTTTTGTTGACCTATACTTATTTTTTCATTTGTGTAATTTTGTTTTTTGACATCAATCTTTGAAAAAATCCATCAAAAATTCAAGGTCTTGATTTGAACAATGACACACTGCATATGTTCCTGTTATAAATTTATTATAAACTTGTATATGCAAATATTATAATTATAACGGACTCAGTATTGATGTAGACATTTTTAACTGCACGTTGCATTTGTACAGAAAATTTCTTCATGGGGTCGATTATTTGGGATAGTTGCTGAATGTACATCTTGAGTGGTTTATGCTATGCATATGTGCCGCATGTAATGTATATGTTTGTGTATGTTTTATATGTGCGTTCATGTGTGTGCGTGGATGGCTCGGAGTGTACATTCGGTATTTTTATTTATTTTAATTTATTACCTCCATGGAAAACGCAAATGTCAACAATTATCTTTTTTTCACTTAAAATTCTTATTTATTTTTTGTCACATTTAATGTTAATATCTTTTTAATTTATGAAAACTTAATTGGTCTTTTTATGTTAAAAAATTGTTGTTTTTAATACTGATTTTGTATGACTGTATGTTTTCTAAATAAAATAAAATAAAATAAATAAATAAATAAATTATTTCATTCCCACTATAATTATTATTTCATTATATAGACGCTACAGCATGTTGTGAGCATAACTTTACAGCATTGTTTTTTTTTTTAATGCAGCCAATATCAAAAAATATTAACCCTATTATGATATTTCAGGATACGATCTAACCGGATCCCAGTTGAGCCTCATGAGTTTACCACCACCACCGGCTGAAGCATTTTCGTCTATACCGAATGTGCCAAAGTATGCTTCGCAGAATGATAATGAACCTAGGAGTAGTGTTTCTGAAATCGTAAGTTTTTTCCTTTCTAGATTTTAATTCTATAAAAAATTTATCTTTTATTTTATGACTAAAATACTTTAAATTCTTTACTCGCCTAAAAACATTTGGATATATTAAAAATATTGTTAAATGCTTTTTCTTTAATTTTTAGTATTTATTCCTTAAAATATTTCCAGGTCAATCAGCTATCTTCAAGTTTGGCACAGCAAGTGGTAGCCCCGAGAGATATCAGCATTGGAAATAATCCTAACTTCTCAGCATTACAACAGCAGATGCATAAAACCCCGGAAATTTTAACAAGAAAACTTAGCTTCAGTGGTATGTCTCACAACAGTGGTATATATAATGATCCCGACAAGGAAAACACATTTGGAAATCAAACCAAATATTTGAGCAGCAGTACAAATTCAGGAGTATATGCATCGTGCCTTGCTGAAATGCAACTAAAGAATTCGAACCAAATAACCAGTCCGGTTATGTTGAGAAAAGTACCACCGATCAATCTTACAAACATGGACGGTTCTAAATCTTTGGGTCATACCAAATCCATAAGCTTTGATGAAAATACTAATACCCACTATACGGAAAATGGATCCCCGGTGATGTTGAGGAAACAGGCTGATTACAACAATTTAGGAATCCCATGCTCTCCTAATAAGAAAACCAAGAAAATAACATTCTTGTTGCCGGCATACGAAGATTCTCATATTTCTCCACCCATTGTACCAAACAAGCCTCCACCTCCCAAAAGAAATGACAATACCCGTCTTTCGATTTCTCCCAAAAAATTGGTCGACTCATCTTCGAACCCACCAAAAGACTTTTTAAAAGACTTGCAAAAAGTGATGAAGAAGAAATGGCAAGTTGCTCAGAAGTGTAAACTCGAACCAACGACGACTCCTCACGAAGTTCTCGGATTCAGAGAATATCCAGTTTTGACGGAAGACTATAAAGAAGCAAATGTATCCAACTGGGTGCAGGAACATTACGGCCATACAGGACTAATTCCAACTGACAATCTTTACGAAAATGTCAACAAAGTTCAAGAAGACATTATCGAGTTTGGAACAAGTCAATTAGTTGAAAATAATGAGTGCAATTCTCCTACAAATAGTTCTTTGCAGAGAGGAACTGAAAACAAGATGTCCGTCTCCAAAAAGAGGCCTCCACCGCCCCCTCCCAAGAGAAGTGAGAGCACACAGCTAACAACGACTCCTGTTCAAAAATTACGATGAAATCTCCTACGTATGTAACATTTTTTGTAATATACAAATAATACCAATGAAACGTGAATAGACTTAAAATTGATTTAATTAAATTTAGTTTTCATGCCAAATGATTAATTTAAGAATCAGTACATATATTATAATGTAAATAAATAAGTTTCTTGTTATTACATTTTTGACAGAAAATACAAAGCTCGGTGTTACCTACTTCAAAAGTCAAAAAATATATTATACCTTGAAGTATATTGGGTCTTCGTTAAAAAGTTAGATTACTTAAAATTTTCTAATTATGTTTTTGGTGCTGCGGCATTTTGCGGAATTAAAAATTTCTCTTAAATATATTTGGCAATTAAGAAACTTTTTTGTGGTGTAAAAGAGTAATTTACAGAATATAGAAATTATATTTAATGTATGCGTGTAGTTTTCTTCTCTAATAATTGTCTTTGTAAAAATAAATAGCACAAAATTGTTACTGTGGACAAGTAGAATGAGTCTAATTTTAAAGTTGCAAAGGAGCTTTTCGGTAGTACTGAATAATCTAAAAATAATAAAATAAATTCTCCATAATATTCAAGGTTGTCGAAAATACTTAATAATGTAAATACATAAATAATGATAAATCTTATAGTAATAGCGCGCTGCCCGTTTACAGAGATGCCATTTTGCTCTTGCAAAAACAAAAGTGTTGGAAATTTCTGGTTTGTTTTTTGGTTTAACAACAAACGTGTAACGGACGGCTTCATTCTTGACCTGAGTACCTAAGGCTCATTGTTTTGCTGAAACTGTTGCTAATTTCGTGATGAGTAATGGTTTTTACCCGCATGGACGGTTCTATAAGCGGTGGCATGTTATTACTCTAAAGATAAAACAAACATTGCCCATTGAATAAGAAGTATTGTGTTATTTTTAGTAAAAATCATACATTTGAATTAATTAAATTAGAAATATACACATACCTACTTATAAAAGTAAAAATCATTTTCAAAAGTAGCCAAATGAAGCAAAAAAAATCTGCTTTAAAATATATTAGAAAATTATGATCAGAGTTTAGTAAATGTTATTCGGGAACTTTATGACTGATACTTAAATAAATATATCCAAAATTGAATGTCCAACAATAGGTATTATAATGTTTATTGTATATTATTCTGTAAAAGTAAATTAATCCAAACTCAGCTTTGGCATAACATTATGTCGTCGTATCTTTACAAAAACACAATTATTTTTTTTTTCACAATACATATTTTTAAGTATTTGTGTGTGTAGGTTCAAGGGTCATGGGGAAAACAGAATAATGCATACTGTGTGGTGTTTTCCCTTTTTGATAAAATTCCTTTTCAAGTTTAAAAAAAAGTTTTTTTTTCGGAAATAAATAATTTTATCACAAGCTATTGGTACTTGATATTTAGAAAACATTGAATAACTATATGATATTATAAATTCCATGACACCCAAATGATTATTGTCTATGGATTTATCTGTTTTGACTTTGATAATATATCAGCTTTTTTTTACGTTCTTGGATAAATTTTGGTAGATATACATTTTCCAAATATAACCATAAAATTTATTGTCTAGACATACACGAGTGCATATTTCAAAAGCCTTATGCTCAATTTTACCAGTTCATTACTTTATTTCAGAATATAAAAACAATTAAAAGAACATGCATAATGTAAAATCTTGATTTAAAAACAATAATATCAACTATATTTTTCTTTTGCATACAAACGCTGTCATATTTTTTTTAATAACAAGAAACAAGTAATCAATTAGTACAGGATATGTAAAACAGTAATTTTACAAAGTGTAAAAATAATAATGATCTGTGTACCTTTACTAAAAATAGAAAATGTTCTGCCAGCTGAAAAATTAAAACTAGTAGGCGAAAACAGAACTAAAATAATAATTAAACTAAATCCTACCAATCTATCATAATATAATAGATGGTCATCTATTTATATACAAGTCCAGCTTTTTTTTAGATTATGAATTTAGGCATAGTGTTGCTCTAGTAAAGCCGCAGGCTAATTACTGATATTAAAACATTTACAAGATGGCTAATTTTTTACATTTCTGCCACGGATTTTATAACAGCGTCTGCATTCAATGTTGAATACTCAAAAATGAAAAATAAAACGACTAAATCATTTTTCGTTTACCTGTTAAACTTATTTAATTATGCTATTTTCATTATAATTTTTCATTTCTGGTAAACATTTGACCATATGCCTTTGTTGATAGCTCGGGCAGCTTTGATATTATGATTACAGGAATGCATATTGGTGGTAACTAATATCCATTAATAATTCTTTTAAAAGCTAGTGCGATTTTGTTAAGACACTAATATTTTTTGGGTGGCCCCAATTCTCTCTTAGAAATACGAGAGTTTGTTATTGATTACTTTGTTGGTTAATTAATCTGATTCATATTTACATATGTTTCAAACTTAAAAAATATGAATCAGTCAAACATGATAATGATTTACTCATTCTACGATACATCCTACTCGAGAAATTTACACATAATGAGAGCAAAGTGGCAAAATAGTTTTAAAGCATAGGTTTAGTTCATAGTTTTACAGAAATATTTCAATGTTTCCCGCTTCAATGTAACCTCACAGAACAGTTCCTTCATGATAACTTTATCTCGTTTTTGTTCAATACTTTCTGATGCATCTTGGATTGCTGCATTGTGTTAACATACTCCAAACAAATAAGACTGGTGAACATTTGATAATATTTTGTTGTAATATTTCATAAGCTTCTATGCATACTACTTGCTTTCTAACAGTTCACCTTTATTTTTAAAGTTCTTACATATATATTTATTGCTTATTTTGAAATAAGTAAAATAATTCAATGTGATATTTATTATTTTTTATGTACTATGGAATAGTCGGGGGTGGAAAATGGTAGGGAATGAATAGTTGAAAAAAGGAATATGATAGAACTAAAATAAATGGAAATTTATACTCAAGTTAAGGAATATAATAACAGGAATAAGATATGGATAAGTAATGTGATAAAGTAAAATCGGAGTGGATTGGGATGGTTAGAAGTTTTCCAATGAAAAGTTTTATATTTATTTTTATATAACAAATAAAACATAAATATATATCATAATATGTATGTATTTTAAGTACTTTTACCTTTTCTGTGCCATAAAGTAGGCTAATATTATAAAATATATTTTATTTTTCATAACAATTGTGAAGTAAAAACTCCAACTTGTGAAAATAATAAAAGCTTTTAGTTTTTTCAAATGATATTTGAAGATCTCAAACTAGGAATTTTTTGTAAAAATCATCAAAAAATCTCATGTCCAATAATACTATCAAAACTATGTTGATTTAAATGCTTTGTGAGATAAATCAAAAAGTTGGCCCACAAAGAAACGACAAATCTAAACATGCTCCCCTGGAAAAGCACCAAACTTTACTGCTCTATAATTGCGAATAATGCATTGGTTCCATTAATAAGCCAATATGTACATATTTCAGGCGGCCAGATTTGTGTCATGTTGCTCAGTCAGAGACACTCTGTTTTGTTACCTGTTCATCCTGCTTCAATAAAAATATAAAATTATCCTAATTTCATTTAGGAGTTAATGCGTTACTAGCGTTCTTACGTTTATAATATTGGCGTATTAATGGAACCTTAACATAAAGCGGTATATTCTTGGTTATATTGTTGATATACATGAATGAGAGTTTACAATACCACGTCAGACTGTCCTGTATATAACTAATTAAAATTTTCACATGTTTTCCACGAGATAATTAAAAATAACTAAATGTTTACTTTTAAGTCAATCTTAATTTGATGTTTTATCTAAGGAGTTATCTCCTAGTAAATAATTATTATATGCCAGCTTTATCTTATCAAAGCAACAAAATGAGTGTTCTTGTTCATATTGCTATGGGCGGAGACGACTATGTGTGACAGGAGCTCTTAATAACGCACAATCAGGGCAATCTGTCGATACTGTCCAAAAATATTATGATTGCATTTGTTAAAGGTGTTTTTACTCTCTTTTTATATTGTACGAAAATGTACTTGAAAACATTGTATGATTACAAAAATATTAGATCTTTTGTATTGCTTATGTTTAAATAATAAAAATTTCAAATTAACACAAAACTTTTCTATTTGTCCCTATTTTTAATCACCTTTTACAGAAATTATGGATCCAAAGGTTTTTTTGAACAAGACTTTGCATACTTCAAGTATTGTTAAAATAAATAATTAAGCACATGTGGTCAACCCCCGGCCGGTGGGATGTTTTGATCTGGCCTGCGGAAATGTTGAGTTTTATTTACTTGTGTATCAAACATGCGTTTGATTTAATGAAGTTTCTTTTCATAATGTCCAGACTAGAAAAAGGTTGCTCATACCTGATTTAAAGCAACCAATGATATAGACAATGATCACTTTAACGAAGGATATATAGAAGTCAAAGCATTCAGGGCTTATGACTTGTCATTGGCAGGTTAAAGTGACCACTTGCCTGAATTTTAACATCCACATTTCTTCAATTCTTAAATCAGATTTGTTACTTTTAAGCTGAAACCTTTTTTGCTGGGGTGAGATTTATATGATTGAATTTTTATCTTGAGAACTCCCCGGGAGTTAAAATCAAGTCCTCATCTACAAACATTTGGACAAACTAAAAATATTGTTGACAACCAATGATAGGTAATAAGTTCCACAAATGCCTAGACTTCCATATTCTCTGTTGTAATACAGATATGTCACCATATTACAACAGAGATGAAGAATATTTTAGAGAAGCTGATATAGAATCTAGGCATCCTACAGGGCGTATGACCTGTCATTGCCTGGTTTAAGTGGCCACTTTGACTTGTCTACAAAAAATTGGACAAACATTGTCGATAAATCCACCTGGTCTAAGAAGAAGTATATATTTTTTTTTTAATTTTCAGGCATTCCCTAGTATGTAGGTGAAATAATTCAATCGTATGAATCTCACCCGCAACAACAAAGGTTTCAGCTCTTTGACTTCACGAACGTCAACAGATGGAAGAATCGAAGAAATATAGATGTTTAAATATAGGCAGAATGGTGAATGTTACACCGTGCGTAAAGTGGCCACTTAAACCAGCCAATGACAGGCCATAAACCCTGTGGATGCCTAGACTTCCATATTCCCAAATTAAAAAATTGAAATTTAAAAAAATCAGACGTTCCCTAGTATGTAGGTGAAATAATTCAATTAGATGAATCTCACCCGCATAAATAAAGGTTTCAGCTCTTTAACTTCACAAACATCAATAGATGAAAAAAATTAAGGAATAAAGATGTTAAAATATGGGCACAATGGTTAATGTGACCACTTAAAGCAGCCAACGACAGGTCATAAGCCCTGTGGATGCCTAGATTTATATATTCCCTTCTCTAAAATGTTCTTCATCTCTGTTGTAATATGTTAACAAATATGTCAATCATAATTTGTTCTGAGTTCAGATGGCCATAGGCGTGGCCACGGTGGGGCAGGGAGGAAGCTCACCACGTTTACAATCGAAAGTGAAGGACGTCATACCTTCACCATGATGTCATAGTTGGAGATACATTCTCCCAACAGATTACAAAAATACACTAACGACCCTCTACCTTCAAGTTTTCGGTAGGTACATCGATATGTACCAAGGGGACGTGTACGCCACGGTTAACATATCTACGCACTAAAATGCCGTACCTTCATTATGACGTCATAGTTGAAGACGAATTCTCCCGAGCGATTACGAACATGCACTACCGCCGTTCTATCTTCAAATTTTGAGTTATTTATTTATTTTATTTTTGCGCCACAACGGGCCAGGAGGCAATTACAGTGGTGAATTACATCACAAAAGACCTAGACTTGATAAAAATCACATTTAATTTTTCTATTCTCACCGGGAATCGAACCCGGAACCTTCCGCGAGTGAGTCAAGCGTCTTGACCACTACACCACGGAGGCCGCAGGAGGTAGGTACATCAGTAAGTACCATGGGCTTAAGTACTCCACGGTACATATATCTACGCATTAAGAGTGTCAAAAATTTTGCTCCCCATAGCAATTTTTGCTTTAATTACGATTTTTTTTTTAAAAATATCGTTTTGAGGTGGCCACTTTTTTCTTAAAAACCTGTTTAAAATACGAAAGAGAAGTAAGTGCATTTTGAAGGCCAAATTAACTAGCATCCAAGACATTTCTTGTTGCTAGAATTTTATCACGCCATGAGCTTTGTAACTGCAAGACGTTTGGTAATATCAGCTTTAATGTTATAAAAATTAATTTACTAAATCTATTCTTCAACGTCTTCTATTGAATAATAAAACTAGGCAAATGAGAAGTGTATTATCTGTCGATCTGTCATGTACATGTAGATAACTTTGAGCTAGCTTAACTTTTTTGTACTGAGGTAGGTACTGGTCGATTGATTTGAGCTGGCGCGTTAGCAAAACTTACACAAACGCATTTAAAATCTACAGAATGTCGGTTTTAAAAATATTAAATTGAATTTTAACCAAACGTGCTATCTTTTTTTTAAATCCGCGTTGGCTTAGAGGGTTGTGTGTATGAAAAAAAATACAATGGGTTAGAAAATGTAACATATTAATTTATCTTTCACTAAAATTCATTTGACTAAAATTGAATATTAAGTTTTTTTTAAATCAATACTCTGTAATTTATTATATAAATAAAACACGAGTGATACTTTAATCTACAAATTTGGAATATCCAGTGGCCGGTTTCATCGCTTTCGCGACATCTTCGAGACTGGTCAAGATGTCGCGAAAGCGATGAAACCGGCCACAGGATATTCCAAATTTGTGGATTAAAGTATCACTCGTGTTTTATTTATACAATAAATTACAATGAACTTCCATCAAGAATTTTCACTTACAAACTTAAATGTTTTCAATACTCTGTACACTAAAAATGTGTTTGTGTAAGTTTTACGAACGCGCCAGCACTAGATAATTGACCTACACACGATTAGATTAAATTAAAAAATAAATTTATAAACCAGTGTTTTTAATCCATCCATCCACATTGATTATATATCTTTATAATCGCAGCAAAATTCAGAATACAGAAGTATCCTGTGTTTATTTTATTACCATATCATTAGCAACTAACAAAGCCATAGTAGTCCATGTCAGATTATTTTCACAATGCGTATGCCGTGCAATATCATACCATACGCTTGTTCACAGATACTACACAATGCGTTTGTGCAAGTTTTGCGAACGCGCCAGCTATAAATAATCGACCAGTAGTCTGTAGGTAATTTTTCACTTTTGCGTAGTAAAATCAAGCTGAATTGGTGTTTTTATTTTTTATGTCACAATCCGCAATGACAGATTATGTCAAGTGACCCAGATGCAGGCCTATTATTGATTTATTGACAGATATGTGATTTTTAGTACTAAATCAATATGTGGCCGATTTTAAAATCAACGTCGATTCTCGATTATGCTTTTCTAATACTTCGGTTAATTTTGGTCGCAAGTAAATATTACCATACGAAAGGGTGAGTGAAAAACAAATATTAATTATTGACTACATTTCGACATTAATGACAAATTGTCCTTTTTAAACCACAACCAACCAACCAAACCATCACGCCGTTTCCTTGTAGGGGTAGGCAGGGAGGATAGATCGCCAAATCACTATGTATTTGCATACATACCTCGCTTCCTCTACATTCATACATCTTCTAATGCGAGCACGCCGATTATTCCTACTCTTGACATGTCCATCTTCAAGGATTTGATGGACTTGATTGTGCCATGTCTTCCTCGCTTTCTGCATCGTAGATCCTTTTAGCCGTTCTTTCGCTGTCTATTCGCTCTACATGTCCAAACCAACGCAGCACCCCTGCAAGTCGTGTTGAAACCTAGCTCCTGCATGTTCCTAAATTAGAAGAAATAGGAAACTAGAACCCCAACCGCCTATGCGCTCTGTAGCTGCAAGACGTGTTAGGGTGTTTGTTACACCGCGCCCTTGTGGTAATTTTCATAAAAACGTCGCTAAAAAAATATTCGTATCAACGGGTTACTGCGTTTTTACTTTTTCATTCTGACTCAAATCATATTTCACAATGAAGAAATAAAAGAATTACTTCATACAAATAAAAACAACTGACGTCTGACGCAAGAGGGTTCTGGAAGGTTTAAATAAATTTGAGAAAGAAATTTTGTCAAAATGTAGCTAGAACTCTTGGAGACTAGTGCTACAATAAGATTTAGATTGGTTCGAATAACATCGCTACTAACGCTAACATTAACATCTAGCGTTTCAAATGTTCAGTCAAGATATTTTTTAAACAAAAACGTTTTTTTTTTGCCCCGCCCTGGAAAATCTTGGCTACGCCCTTGCAGAGGATGCAATTCTAGGAAAAGTTAGACGCTCACTGAAGTCAACGACATTTTCATTTCATAATTGCCTCGTCTAAACACGGCATAAGAAGAACTTTAAGACTCAAATGAAGATATGTAAGTATGTTCGTATACAATAATTATCCGTGTTGATATTTCTGTGTGCTCACAGTTCTTAACCCAAGTAACTTTATTTGACTGGCATTTCAAGTTTATACCAAGTTTAGATTTGCGCACTGCCGCATTAAGCACATTGGATACCAACTAATTAAGTTTGGTTGGCACGCTTTAATCATAACCGCCCTAACTGCAAAAAGCTTCTTAAGAGCATTCAAAGGGGTATTTTAAATGAAATATTTGCGTTATGATTTACCAAAGTATTTTAATTTTAGGCTTATTTTTTTGTCAAACAAACAAACCATCACGCCGTTTCTCCGTAGGGGTAGGCAGAGAGGATAGAACGCCATATCACTATCTTTGCATACATAACCTCGCTTACTCGGTATTTTAAATGAAATATTTGCGTTATGATTTTTTTTTTTTTTTCATATTTATTACAGCAATTTACAAGTAATTATTTATACAACAAATTAATTAAGTGGTAAAAGTAAACGAATGTATTTTTTATTTTTGCTGTTGCTAAACTGCCTAACTAGGGATAGCTTCCCCGTTCCAAGTATTTACCAAAGTATTTTAATTTTAGGCCAATTTTTTTGTCAAACAAACAAACCATCACGCCGTTTTCCCGTAAGGGTAGGCAGAGAGAATAGAACGCCATATCACTCTATATTTGCATACATACCTCGCTTCCTCTACATTCATACATATTCTCATGCACGCACTCTGATTATTCCTACTTTTGACATGTCCATCTTCAAGTATTTGATGGACTCGATCGTGCCACGTCTTTCTCGGCCTTCCTCGTTGTCTGCATTCATCAACATTCGCATCTTAGATCCTTTAAGCCGTTCTTTCGTTATCCATTCGCTCTACATGTCCAAACCAAGATAGCACCCCTTTCTTGATACGGTCAATAATGCATATCTCAGCCTTACACAGTTCACGGATCTCGACATTTGTGCACCTATCATACAACGTTTTACCACACATTCGCCTTAGGGATCGCATTTCAGCAGCATTTAACTTACTTTCATGATCATTTTTCCAATTTTATACTTCGCTCCCATACATTAGAGTTGCCACTAGAACTCCATTGTGAACTGCTTTGGTATTTTTTTAAGACACAAAAAAATTCCATTTTTTTTCAAGTTCTCACTAACTAACTAACCATCACGCCATTTCCCCAGAGGGGTAGGCAGAGAGGATGGAACGCCACACCACTCTGTCCTGGCACACTTCCTTTGCTTCCTTCACATTCATACATCTTCTCATGCACGCACGTCGATTATTCCGACTTTTCACATGACCACTTTCAAGAATTTGTTGTACTTGATCATGCCATGTCTTTCTCGGCCTTCCTCGACTTCTACAACCAGACACATTCGCATCATAAATCTTTTTGGCCGTTCTTTCATCATTCATTCGCTCCACATGACCGAACCATCGCAAAAGACCTTTCTTAATTTTGTCGATAATGCTTAACTCAGCCTTGCATTCTGCTCTAATTTCGACATTAGGGCACCTATCATACAGTTCTCACTACTATTTATCAAATCTTCTAAGATCAACTGTTTATGCCCCGATATCCAGAATGTGTAGATTAGTTAATTCGTCACACAACTTGGAATTCTTTGGGATAGATCTTCCGTCTTTTTGTAGATCTCTTCGCTATTAACTTAGTGTAGGATAAAATGATGGGTTGGTATGGGATAGTTTTAAATCTTATACGGTGGCGTATTTTCCCTAGGGCCATGAGGGCCATGAGGGCCATGGCTCGGAGCGGATGGCCTCGAGGGGTGGCGCAAGCCGCTCCTCGTGCTCTGCTTTGGACGCATTTCATAATCGTTACCTACCTTATATTTTACTTTTTAACTTGATTTGCCTGAGGTGATTAAAAACGCCTACCCGTATTAACAATATAATTTAAGTCCTTTTCACAAAATGGGGTACAAAACAAAAAAAAACTTTTTTTATTTAACTTTTGTACATAATGTTATTTGTACATTGGCGGGCTTATTGCCAAATGGCAATTTCTTCCAACCAACCAACAAAATAAAAGTTTTATTTTTATAATTCAAGTTACAGAACATATTCAATAGAAAAAAAAGATTAAAAAGCTAAAAGAATATAAAAATAGAAATAAACGTATTTGTTTATAAATTACCTTAAATCAAAACTATTACTCAATAGGAAAAAGGAAAAAAAGAGGAAAGAAGAAAAAGGAAAGGAGGAGAGATTAAAGAAGAGAAAGGAGATGTTTTTTCAGACGTGATTTAAACAGAGATAATGTAGTAACATCTTTGATGGTGGGTGGGAGATGATTCCACAGTCGAGCCGCATGGACACTATATGAGTTAGAGAAGAAAGAGGAATTGTGGATGGGTATTAAGAGGGTGCCTTGAGAATTAGAACGAAGAGGTAAACCATGAACTGATAAGCGTTGAAATTTTTCACGCAGGTATATAGGAGCGTTAGGACTATGAAGTACATTGAACAGAAGTGAGAGGGAGTGGTAGTCTCTCCGCTGTCTAATTTGGAGCCATTTCAGTTGCCTACGATAATCAGAAATGTGGTCATATTTCCTAAGACTAAAAATGTACCTTATGCATGTATTCTGAAGTCGTTCAAGTTTATCGAGTTGCTCACAGCTTAAATCAGTCATGGAAACATCAGCGTAATCTAGAATGGGTAGTAGTAATGTTTGTACTACTACTTTTATACTTATTTTTAAGGAACTTAGATGGATATGTTCTCGTCATCACTATGGCTGCATCATCTGCATGGCATGTGATGTTAATGACCTTAACTCCCTTAGTAGATTCACTACTTTTTTAATTCTTAAAATCGTTTTTTATTATATTTATTCTGCTTTAATAAGAAAAGGTTTTTGACGTATATATTGTTGTGCTATATTTAGTTATAAAGGTGCTCAACTTGCTTTGTTTCTTTGTTGTTCTCAATATGTGTTAATTTTTTATTTACGTCCCGAATTGAGTTCTTGTAACTCATGGTAATGTAATTCAACGTATAATACTTTGTGTTAGATGATCAATGTACTACACAAAATAAATTTATTAGTTATCGGCTACAAAAAAGTTTTTTCTAAGAAGAACCTTTTCTAACTGTATGCCTTAAACGGCGTAACATTGAAAAGTAATCACCTAATTATATATTTATTTATTTTTTATTTATTGATTTTGTTCATTAACGCCCAAAAGGCATTTACAAAAAATAAAAATGAAATACATGCTAACATACTAAATAATAAACACAGAATATATGGAAAAAATATGTGAAATTAGTTAAAAACGATATAATAAAAAGTTTTACAAGTAAAAAAAAAAAACAATAATAACAAAGATATGTAGGAAAAAACAGTAAGCATTAAACAAAAATTACATTTTTTTAAAGCAAGTTGTAAGTAAGCATATAAACAAAAAATGCAAAGATATAAGCTTTTGAAATAAATTCTGTAAAGCAAACAATAAATTAAGTGTTACGGTAAGCAAGAAAGACATTTTAAAGTTAAACTAATAAACAAGCAAGCATATATTATCACAAAAAATAAGAATATATAATTATAAATTATATATATTATATATAAATTATAAATTATATATAATTATAAATTAGAAAATATAAATTATATGCCCGATTATTAGCAATAATCCAATCCCTATGAGTAGGTATTGGATTATTAGCAATAATCCAATCCCTATGAGTAGGTATTGAGAAAAAAAGGACACTCTTTCAAAGTTAGATTTGATTCTCGCAATGTTTGAGACACAAAATACTGTCTGAAAAATATGGCATTTTGACTTATGTTATTTCCCCCACTCATATATGTTGCGAGTGCCCTTCATCAGATGCACCAGGTGGACGCTATATAAACCAACTTTAGCAAGGCCATTGACAAGATGTTCCACTCTAACTTACTATAAAAACTTATAAATAATAGACGAATTTATTCACTATGTAATAAATACGCATTGAACGCCAACCTTATTTATTCTGGCCACTTCCAACAGGGATAAGAGATAACTCTCAACAAGCGAAATCCCATAGACCTATTATTCCTCTATAAGTCAATCAACTCATTCATTGACTAAAAACAAGCAATCAAAGGTTTAACTGTTCAAATTTGATGGACGTCAATCAATGAGAAACTCTAGGACTCGTTGGTCCTCAGGTTATGTACTTTATAACTGGGTACCAGGTATAACAGTTATAACTGGGTACCAGGTACCAGGATGATTTTAATCGCATCCCATCATTTCTGTTTATATTGACGGGACGATTGTAAATCGCGATCGCTTCTTTTACCAATCGAGTTTGGCCAATCTTTGATCTTGGCTCGAAGGAGAACTTAGACCCAGTTTCTACGCGGTGTTCGGGCAAAGCCGTTTTTTTTAAGGAGTAGCCGAGCCTGCAGGCACTCGTGTGTCGGGCAGTCTGCCCGATGTACACCTTGAGACAGTTTTTACAATTGAAAGTAAATATGCAGAAAAGATCCAACTCACTTTGGATCTTTTTAAAATTATTTGCAAAGATTGATAAAAAATATCTCATTTGTATTTAAACGAAAAAGATCCATCCTGTTAGACTTACGTAGTAATTCAATTTTAAAACACGGTCCATAATGCAAAACTAGAATTTTACATTTTATTTATTTATTTATTTAATTTTACAATACGCCCAAGGGGCATTTACAAAAAATATACAGTTAAGTACAAACATAGTGCGTAAAAATTTAAAAGATAAACAATGCTTTTTTGTATACATTTAGAAACAATAAGAAGCATATTGCCATGCAAAATAAAAAGTGAAACTTTACATTGTAAAAAAGAAAAAAAATTATTTTATATGGATCAAGTAAAAGTAATTGAAATAAAAAGCAAATCGTAAATAACTTCTAAAGAATTCAAACAAAAAAATATATACATTTTCATATACTTATAAGTATAAAAAAATAATGGTATCAACAATTTTTTGTTAAAAACAAATAATGAAAATTAGTTAACAGTAAGTATATATGTGAAAATAATATAATATACGGTACACAAAAATATTTGATAAATTAATATCAGAAAGAGATAAGATAATAATAATACACATCAAAAACAGAGAAAGAATTGTATGAAAAAGAAAGTTTTATTACGACATTAATAATTTGTTTCAAACTGTGCATTTAAGAACGTTTTAAAATGGATAATTGTCGTATTAAAAATGTCTATTTCACAAGTAAATTTGTTGGCTAAGGAATGTAAACGCGGAATTTTGCAAAAAGAGTTCAATGATATTTGGTCTTGAAAGAGATTTTTGTAGAAGCAATAGCTCAAATACAAATATTCCGTCTACTTCATATAATTACGATTCTACGGCAAAACAAATTATGTTTTCTGACATACGTGAGAATATATCTAGAGAAAACGTAATTATCTCCGAAACTGAGGAATCTGAAATATCAAATATCTAATTCTGGGAGGCCAAACCGAGGTAGAAAAAGACAATATGGAAATCAAAGTTAGGTGCACAATTAGGTGTGTAAATTGAATAATGATGACAGAAGATAATAAATTACAAATACATTTTTATGTCCGCATGGGCAGATAAATAAATTTTAAAACTTGCATATTTCAAGGATATAATGACGTGTCTATTTACTAATTATTCATAATAGATCGAATATAATAATAATCATGGTTTATTAACAAAAAATATAATTTATACATACATACTTGGGTAATAGATTTCTCTGGATTATGTCTAGTCTGCCCAATTAGGTACAACCTGTTTTAAGGCAGATGTTTTTATGCAAAATAAACAATCACATGACTACCTCTAGTTAATTTAACATATAGTTATAAAATATTTCATTATACCATATATTATTTGAGAATGTTCTTGAGTAAATTTTTCGATTTTTTTCCACCTAAAACCCAGTAGCTAATTTTTTTTTTGCATTTAAAAATCTTAAAGTCTGTTTAAGCAAAAATGATCCAGCTCCACAAATAGGCGTATAACTCAATGAAATGTTAATTTTGAATAAATGAAACACCATTGGCAAGATAAATACTATTTCCATCATTAACAATAATTTTTCAAATCAAGTAGTTATCTGTAATTTTATATTAGGGTAATCTTATATTTCCTCAAATACCTCAAAACGGTAATTAGACAGTTGGATCTTTTCTGCATATATACGTCCAATTGAGATTAAGATAATACCGTCGGTTCCGAAAGGGTTACTCATTTTTGTTATGGTTCCGTGTTTCTTAAGAATTTTGGATATGATATCTGTAACATTCTGTACATACGGAAAGCGAACTGTCTCTTTATAATTAACATTATTATTGTCTTCTGTCCTGTTTGCATTCGTATGGAAGCTATTCTTTTCAAAATATATTTCTTATTATATCCGTTTCCTTCTAGCGCTTTCGTTAAACTATTTTGTTCATCTTCCAAGTTAGTTTGTTCACAAATACAATTTGCTGTGACAAATGTATTTTAGGTGAGAAGTAGCATAAATACATATATCGAATCGTATGAGTCGGATTTCTATAAACTTTATGACCCAGTTCGTCTTATTAGACCTTGGACATTAAGAGAACAGTATCCAGAGCGGTGAGCGGTAAAAAATAAAAAATAAAATTTCAGTACGGTGAACTTCTTATAGAATTAAGAATAGTCCAGAAACCGCATACGCGCATCAAACAGAAGGCGACTAAACTACTCTTAAACGAGTAGTTTTACGTTTTGACCCATTAGTTTCTTTGTAGACCCCACTCAGTACGCAACTCCTGATTTTAATTCAACTATGCCATGTTGCGTCATTTTAAAGTATAGAAATGCTGCTGGGATCAACAAGAAAAATGATAGGATCACATTTCATGTGTCATGTGCAAATGCATGTTTTCACGTCCTGTCAGATCGTCAAAGAAAATAAAATTGACATTTTGTTAATGTTGCCAGGGTAGTAAATTTTTTAACGCTACTTTTTATTTATAAAAAACATTGGTTTTAATTGATTTAGTGAAGTTTTAGCTTCTCCGCTGATGAAAAAAGGAAAACGGAGTGGATTAAAATAAAACAAAGTGTATGGCGAGATGATTTTTGGAAACTCAAGTCAACAATGCGTTTTGGGGAGAAATGTTTTTATGACACTAAAGGTCATTTATCTAAATGTAAAACTCTAATGATTAGTTTTGTTTCTAAAAGGCAATATTACAAAAAGCTTACTCAACAAAAGGGAAATTAAAACTATCGGGTAGCCTGTATTGATATTTTCTTATTAAAAAGGTATCATTTATAGGAATGAAGAAATTGGTAAAAAGTTCTACTGAACTCTTCATTCGACAAAAAATCATTGATGTCTTTCTCTCGAAAAAAATTTTAATGGTTTTTTTTGGAAAGGGCATAAACTTTCAATTTCTCTTTCTTTGATACAACATTTTTTGAAACCCAGCACCTAGGTATCTGTCTGAGAATTAAATTTAACTTTCCAATCATGGACTAGCACTTTGCTCATCTAATAAGAGAACTAACGAAAATTGGACCTCTCGTATTAAACAACGCCGTGGTGGACATTATCTTTCAAACATCAAATATTATTGACATGACAAAAATTTCAGTTTTATAATAATGTAAATAATGTAATGTAAAAAAACTTAAAAGTTCAACATTTATTTATTCTATTACTCTTATAAATTGACCCTTTACTTGTCTACTCTGTTGTGTCAATTTATGTTTCCGCGTGTACAAAACGATTTTAGAGAAATTAACGAATTGGTTTTTTTTATTTTTATATCTTATATTTGTGTTATGGTTATATTTTTCGCGATCTGGCAACGTTACGTAGCGACTTCAAGCATGCGCGTGGCGAAAGTGCGGCAAAGTGGGGGGATTTTTGGACACAGTCCGATATATTCTAATATGATCCTATGCTCTTTTTGGACTATTCTTAGTTCTATGAAACTTCCATTTAGAATTCCACTAACAAACTGTGATGTTATGTGTTAATTAAAGTTAAATCGCAAAGAAAATAACATGTCATGCTATTTTCTATTTATAGTATTGCACAATAATCAATTTCTTAAACATGAACTCAACGTAGCTACTAGCTACTTAAATATACATGAAGGTACTCAGCATAAGTTCAGCTTTTCCGTACCGGCTATTATTATCATTATTATTATCTGCTCCCAGTGGCGCTCCAGTGCGCATTAATATTTTTCTTGCTCCAAATTAAGAGAAGTTGAAAAATGTCGAAAATTAAATAATAAACGTTACAGTTTAGTTTAAATATAGGTTGCATGAAAAGGGGTAAGATAAAACAACCCGTTTCGTCTATATTGACAAAAACTCAACAATAATTTCAAACTTTCAAAACTGATACAAATTACAACAAATAGCTATCCCTTCAATCCGTGCCTCACATCTGAGGAAGGTGATTACGCCTGACTGAAGGCATGGCTCGTCTGTGGACAGGTAAGATAGGTAATAAATAACAAACACGAGAGGTAGTATCATACATGATCAATATAGTGCAGGCAATTCGTAAAATAAACCAAAGTAGGGAACAAAATGCCTAACACTCCTCTAGTGGAACGGAAGGCCTGTTGACTACTGCCAACAGGCCGGCTTCTCCTGAAGAGTTTTGTGTGGTTTCCTCTCCGCGTGAGCAAATGCTGAGAAGTTCCTGATTAGCCCACATTACTATATCCCTACTGATCCCAATAGTAGATAAATTTAACGATATTTAATTGTAGAAAAATCCACATTTTTTAAATATAAACCTTGTATATATTTTTTTTTATTAAAATAAAAGGCACTAAGTGGGGGGATTTTTGGACACAGTCCGATATATTCTAATATGATCCTATGCTCTTTTTGGACTATTCTTAGTTCTATGAAACTTCCATTTAGAATTCCACTAACAAACTGTGATGTTATGTGTTAATTAAAGTTAAATCGCAAAGAAAATAACATGTCATGCTATTTTCTATTTATAGTATTGCACAATAATCAATTTCTTAAACATGAACTCAACGTAGCTACTAGCTACTTAAATATACATGAAGGTACTCAGCATAGATACCGTGTAAACCGTGTAGAGTGCAAGTACTAATATTTTTGCTCTCGCTTTAAATTCAGTTAGTAAAGCTTAAAGGTGCATATTTACGATTGTTTTTAAACATACGTATTTATAAGGAATCGATCTTTGCCTGGTGAGATATTTTACAACTAGTTTACTTGTAATCTCGAAGGATTTGAAATTTTATGCGAAAAAAATCTGTGTTGAGTCTACCTACATTAGAATAAATCATATTGTCCCGGCTGAGGTCTACTTGACAGCGCCGCATTGAGTAGGTACTTGCTAGCTAAGTCCGCTACAAACTCAGGCGAACACAGCAGTGCCATTTTTCAATTAAAAAAAAAACGAAAAAGTAAATATGGAAGCTCAATCTTTCGTTGAATATGCTAAGCGTGCTATAAATGCATTGACTACACTGCTAATGGATCCTAATAATAAATTTACAAAAGAACAACTCGGGAAAGTAGTCCCAAAAACCAACGAAATTTTGTGCACAATAGGACAAATGGCAGTAAAGATGAGCGCATTAGAGACTGAGGTTGCTACGATTAAGAAGTATTCCTCTTCAACTAATATCGACGTCTTTAATATCTGTGATCTAGTATCCGAAGTCCAAGATAGAAGTTACAGGGAGAAAAATATTGTTTTATGTAACTTACCTGAGAGTCAATCTACGACCCGAGCCACAGCTATTAAGGAAGATGATTCTGCTGTCAAGAAAATACTGTCTGAGCTTGATTCCTCTGTTCAAAGTCAAGAAATAAAAATATACCGACTTGGAAGAAATACTGGAGAGAGGCCTCGAGCAATTAAAGTTGAATTTTTGGAGGTCAAATGGTCACGACTACTACTGAGTAGGAAGCACCTTTTAAAAAATAATATTCGCATGTACCAGGATCAGTCTTCATTACAAAGGAAACAGCTTATCGAACTTCGTAATGAACTTGATAGTAGGAAAGCAAGCGGCGAGACTGATATCACAATAAAGTACATAAATAACAATCCTAAAATAGTAAAAATGTTTACAAAAAACGACAATCCATCAAACTCTACTATCAAAATGTAAGGGGGGTGAGAACAAAACTACAGACACTTAAAACTGCATTACCAACAACGGATTTCGACATTTACTCATTTACAGAAACATGGTTGAACAACAACATCGACAATACCGAACTTGGTTTTAGCAACCACCTAATATATAGAAATGATCGGGATAAACTTGCTTCTAACAGATCTCGTGGAGGAGGAGTTTTGATTGCAGTATCGACTAAGTTCTCATCACGAATGCTCAAATGTAAAAAACAAAATTTTGAACAAATTTTTGTAATGATTTCATCAAAACGAGAAAAAATAATAATAGGCTGTGTGTATATTCCCCCTTCGTCTGATACGCAAACCTACAAAGATCATTATTTGGAAGTGGAATGTCTACGAAGGCGGTATCCTGAGGCCGCTATAGTTTTGACGGGTGACTACAACTTACCCAATATACAGTGGGATCCAGATGGTATCAACACTAAATCTAGTGATGGCATAGACCATGGGTCAAGTGAGATAATTGAAATGTCAATGTTTTTAAATCTCCGTCAAGCAAATTATGTTTATAATTGTCTTACTCGTCTCTTGGATCTTGTTTTTTCTAATTCAGATAACATTTCAGTGCAACTTGCAAATGAAAATATTTTACCAATTGATAGATACCATCCACCTTTATGCATTAATTTTGGAACCCTTATTTTAGCAAAGTACAAAACCTCTGATGTTAGATTAAATTTTTTTAAAGCAGATTTTCCTGCCATTAACTCATTTATCCTTAGCAGTGATTGGAACTTTTTAAATCAAAATTTAAATGTAGACGATATAATTGCACAATTTTATCATATCCTTGATACTGCCATTGAGTCATCTGTGCCTAAAACTACATTCATAGCAAGTCATTTTCCTAAATGGTTTAGTAAAAAACTTATTGAAGTTATACTACATAAAAAGATTGCTCATAGTAATTTTAAAAGGTCTCGAGACATTAAAGATTATGAAGAATTTTCGAAATTGAGAATTTTGTCTAAGCAGCTTTCTAAAACCTGTTATCAAGACTGTGTAAGTAAATTTGAAGTCGAGGCTGCATCTAAGCCGCAACATATTTTTAAATTTTCCAAGATTCTTAACAGTAGGGAATCTGGAATTCCGTCCACAGTGTATTACAAACGCAAAATGGCAGACACACCACAGGAAGTTGCCAATTTATTTGCTGATTACTTTAGCAGTGTTTATAGTTCTACTTCTAATTCTAGGTTACACAGTATTGATAATACAGATTTAATTGATTTTAACGACTGTGTATTTACTGATTCTGATGTAAAAAAGGGGATTTGTGCCTTAGATCCAAAAAAAAGCGCTGGGCCAGACAATATCCCTACACTTCTTCTTATACAATGTTGTCCCTCTTTAACTGGTCCACTTACAAAAATTTTTAACTTGTCCTTGAAAACTGGAAACTTTCCCAAGAAATGGAAGATCTCATACTTAACCCCCATTTATAAAAAAGGAGATAAAACTGACGTCTCCAATTACCGACCCATTTGTATTCAGTCAGCCATTCCAAAGTTACTGGAATCTGTTTTGCTAACTAAGTTCACCAATGAAATTAGTAAAGTTATCACTCCGTTACAACATGGTTTCATAACTGGTAGATCAACTCTTACAAACCTTATGTTGCATCAGAATCGGTTGATCACATCAATGGAGAGACGTCATCAGACTGATACAATTTATACTGACTTTAGTAAAGCGTTCGACAAGGTTTCTCATACAATTTTAATACACAAACTTAGTTCACTGGGAATTACTGGTAATATCTTGGAATGGTTTAAAAGCTACCTGTCATCAAGGAAAATCTTAGTAAAAGTATTCGGTTATAACTCGTATCAGTTTGAGGCATCTAGTGGGGTACCCCAAGGCTCCCACCTGGGACCAGTACTGTTTTCTTTGTTTGTTAATGACATTGTGTCGATATTTGAGAAAGTAGACATTCTTCTCTTTGCCGACGATCTTAAAATTTCAAAAACTGTTACCTCTGATACCGATTGTGGAGTTCTTCAGTCTAATTTGGTAAGGCTGTACAACTGGTGCCAGAAAAATGAACTTTATTTAAATGTCGACAAGTGTTGTGTAATATCATTTACAAGAAGTAAAAAACCCATAATATTCGATTACAACATTAATAATATCAATCTGGGAAGAGTTACACAAATAAAGGATTTGGGGATAGTTTTTGACGAAAAATTGACATTTATTCCTCACATTGATACCATCACTAATAAGGCAATGAAATGTCTCGGATATTTGCAGCGAACTGTAAAGGATTTTAATTCCATCACTACCCTCAAAGTGCTATTTACTGCCTTGGTTAGAAGTAATTTAGAATTCAATTCAACAATTTGGTCACCTTATTACAATGTTCATATTTTAAAGTTAGAAAGAGTACAACGTAAATTCCTTAGATTCATCAATTACAAACTTAATATACCCGCTGAAAATATTGATTATGATAATTTATTATGTACACTAAATATGTCAACTCTATGTAAAAGAAGAATTATAAATGACTTATTAAATTTATATAAAATAGCGAATGGCGTATTGGACGTCCCGGAATTAACTAGTGTTATCAGCTTGAAAGTACCTCTTCGAAATACTCGGCAGCTAACGTTATTTTTTGAATCTCCTGGCAGTCACAATTATTATTACAATTCACCAATACCTAGACTACACCGGTTAGGTAACGAGTATGGTGAAGTTGATATATTTTGTCTGTCTTTATATAAATATAGGTTAAGTATTCAAAAGGTTATAAATTAATTTATGTAAAATTTCTTAATATTTTTCTTTATTTACTATTTCTTTTTCTCATGTATCTCTTTAATAATGTATAAACTTATATGTATGTATATGTATGCGTGTATGTTTTCATATGTAAATTTTAAAAATATTTTTCTATGTACCATATACCTATGTTGGTACATTTCCTGATTTTTACCTATTATTGTATCTTTTAGCTTTTCTTATGTTATCTTTTATTTTTACCAAACTTACATACTTATGTTTCACTGCTGCACTTAAATGTAATTTCTAAAATATGTAAAAGCCCATTGGGCGTGTAAATCAATAAATAAATAAATAAATAAGTTCAGCTTTTCCGTACCGGCTATTATTATCATTATTATTATCTGCTCCCAGTGGCGCTCCAGTGCGCATTAATATTTTTCTTGCTCCAAATTAAGAGAAGTTGAAAAATGTCGAAAATTAAATAATAAACGTTACAGTTTAGTTTAAATATAGGTTGCATGAAAAGGGGTAAGATAAAACAACCCGTTTCGTCTATATTGACAAAAACTCAACAATAATTTCAAACTTTCAAAACTGATACAATTTACAAATGCTGAGAAGTTCCTGATTAGCCCACATTACTATATCCCTACTGATCCCAATAGTAGATAAATTTAACGATATTTAATTGTAGAAAAATCCACATTTTTTAAATATAAACCTTGTATATATTTTTTTTTATTGAAATAAACGGCACTTAGTGCCGTTTACATGTGAGTTACAAATACAATTAAATATACATACATGTAAGCATAATTATAAGTAATACAGAGCATTTAAAACAATATTATTAATTTAAAAGTCTAAGAAATATAAACTGTATACAATAATAAAATATTACCAGTTATAGAATTATCGATAAAAAAAGATAATTTGGTATTAGAAATACTTTGAACCAGTAAAAAAAAAAACTAAGAAGACAATTTTGAATAACATTAAAATATATATATATATCTGTTTTATTATTGAAAACTAATATTTAGGTAAATAGTATATGTTTATGTATAAAAATATATAATGATGTAAAAAAAATGATAAAGAGAAATATTTTTTACTTATAAATTAATTAAGAAAAGAAACGAAAAAAGAAAAAAATAACACTAATAAAGAAGTTTAAAACAAATTTTTAACAAAAGTAACAAATAGTTACCTAGAACTATTACCAATAAAATAAAGAAGAAGAACCGTTCTATATGTAATAAATTTCATGTGAAGTGAGTCACCAATGTCCTGGTAATTATTGCCTAGAGAGTGAAGTCTATTGATGACTGCATTTTTACCATATGATGTCGAAGAATTGTTGCCACAGTATTGGTAGGTTTGCCGAGTTGTCCTTTTCGGTACATTAAAACTAATTAGTGATAAAAGTGCAGGGGTGTCAAACATGGAATGGATTATTTTATATAAATTTAATAATATTATAAGCAAGGTAAATAATAAAGCAACTCCCATATAAAAAATAAAAATAGTTACCCTCCATCTGGAATGGTCTTGTGCTCTTCTATAGGCATTCGTCAGTGATGATTCTGATGATGACTGTGCCGCTCCATCTTGTCGGTTGACGTCCACGCGACTTTGTCCCTTCGACACTTCCCAGGAGAATAGTTTTCTCCAAACAATCTGAGTTCCCCCAGGAAATATGCCCAAAAAGCTGCAGGATTCTTTTCTCGCACATGGATGTTAGTCTTTCTCCTATGTCCAGTTCCTGGAGTATAGATGCATTCGTACGTCTGGCCGTCCACGGAATCCGCAGCATTCGCCACCATCACCACATTTCCAATTTCATTTTTTTCTCTTCAGATTTTCTGTGTCCAACACTCCACACCGTACATGAACACTGAGAAAACCAACAAAGATAAATATACTTAATAATAATATGAAAATTGAAACCAAAACTTCCATATTCCCCTTCTCTATTTGTTTACTTATCTCTATTGTTTGTAAATTTACAATATTACATTGATTTTATTACTAGTATTACACTTCTTGTTCTCTGTCGTTTGAATGTTACATAGTATGTAATGTGACAACTTGAACCAATCAATGACAGGTCGTAGGCCCTGTAGGTGCCTAGACTTCTTTATTCCTTTCTCTAAAATGTTCTCCATCTTTGTTGTAATATGTAAGTATGAAGGCTGTTTGGAGATCGGATATTAATTTATTTATTTAACTTTTTGTACATAATGTTATCTGTACATTGGCAGGCTTATTGCCAAATGGCAATTTCTATCAACCAACCGATAAAATAAAAGTTTTATTTTTATAATTCAAGTAACAAAACATATTCGATATAAAAAAAATATTATAAAGCTAAAGATATATAAAAATAGAAATATACGTATTTGTTTATAAATTACCTTAAATCAAAACTCAATGGGAAAAGGGAAAAAAGAGGAAAACTCATTGAAAACCAAATGCCGCCTACAAAACACATATTCTACTCTACGGATGCGAATCGTGAAACCTCACTAAAGCCCAAAACAGCAAATTTCTTAGTTTCGAGAATAGATGTCTCAGAAGAATCTTGGGTGTGCGGTGGTTTGACTTTGTGAGGAATGGAGTAATAAGAAAACGAATGCAGCAAACTCCGGTGACAACTGTCATCAAGCGGAGACGATACGGTTGGCTTGACCATTTGCTGCGGATGCCTCCTGAGAGCCGTGTCCACGCTTGCCTACTTTACAAGGCATCAGGTTCTCAACGTCCTGGACGTCCACTGCTGACTGTTTGTCGGCAGTTTATGTCAGAGCTGCGGGACGTGAACCTGACTTGGGAGGATAGAGATGCATGGAGGCTCTTTGTGGACACTGTATGCTCAAACTAGGTGGCAGACATGGAATGATGATGATGACGATATTGTAGGACAAAAATATACTAACACGACATGCATTTTAATAAGCACATGCACTGATTATGACAAACATGCACTTTGTCCGAAACGTGTCGAAACCGGTAAAAAAATCGGAAAGTGGTTATGTACAAATATTTAATAACATTTGGTCAAGTATTTTTATCGAAAAGTGGAGACACTTCTAGTTATATTTTCTAAAATACATGACTATTGTTGTATGTGTTTATTTACTGTATTGTTATTGGTCTTAAACTTAGTGGTTTTCATTTATTTTTAAAAAACATTTAGTTAATTACAATGAACTTCATGTATGTAAAATAGAACTAGAATCCTGAACTAGTGTTCTGACTCGATGGTTGCTTTCAGGTAAAAATCCAGAAAAAGAAGCAACAGTGGATAAAATTAATTATGGATAGCAAAAATAACGACCGCGGTGAGAATATCAAAGGCACATGCACACACGATGACAGTTCAGTTGTCGCCGGCCAGGACAATATTGGTACCTACGGTATGCATTGCAACATTTTAACCAGGGCCCAGTAGGTAGCAAACAAATTTGATTGCCTCAACCTAGTAAATGTTCTATACACACATATAGTAAATGTGGCGTAACCACATATGTATATGCATAAATAGAACATGCTATAGAAAATTAAAATCAAACAAACGCAAGGAAAATGATAAATATATTTATTGGGTAAAATAAAGGCCTACTTCACTGGGTTCTCTCTGCTGCCTTCATTATTTTTATTGTAAGGGCTACGATGAAACACCTTCATCCCCTTTTTCCATTTCTCCTTTGTGCCTTGTGCCTTGTCCGTCCAATGACGAGTATATCATATTTCGCTAACAGTGATCACTAAATGCCTATTTCGATCGTCTAATTCGCCAGTCATACAACTCCTAATTACAGTAGAGATGTGTATTGAAACAGCACACGAACTATACTCACCCGTTCAAGCATGACTATTACCTATAGATTACGATGATGTTTCCATGACTGATTTGTTGTCAGTTACTCCGCGGGGCCGTAGAGCTAGGGGTACGCCAGGGCATAATTTATAATCCTACCATTTTGGAGCGCATAAAATTATATGTACCGAGCAACTATTCAAGAGCTAGGCAACAGAGAGCATTTGTTCTTCCAGAATGCAAATTTACAAATTCACCGTTGCTGATGCCTGTGGGGAGAATGATTGGTCGGTTGAACAGCCTACTGAGAGAGGTGGACCTTTTCCATACTGTGATTGCCAGGTTTTGTCTCTTCCTCTCTAACTATGTATCACAATGTGTATAAGTGACTTTTTCGTTTTTGTTTACGATTGCATGAACATGTTTTCGTAATTACCCAATAATAAATTGTATTTGGCTGTAGTGCTATATGCATTTAAATAAATAATGCCCTTGAAGATGTTGAGCCTGTCCTGCCCGCCAACCTGAACGTGCTCCTTAGCAAAATATTATTTTTATAAATATTTATTTTCCTTAGAGATTAAAAAATAATCTAATGAATATAATATTCGAATGATTGACGACAACGTTCTCATACCTCATCTTTATATATATAATTCCTCTGTACGTGTGATGTCACCGTACTCCTAAACGGCTAAACTGATTTACGTGCGGTTTTCAGAAAAATATAGATCTTTGCGCTGTGCGTGTTTGTAAATATTAAAATCTTCAATCGTTTTTGTAAAAAAAAAGTTAGGAGCATAAATGTTTTATTCATCGATCTACCAGGGTTGCATTCAAGGAGAATGCATTTGCAAAAAAATGGAAAAATGTTGTTTTTTTGTGTATAAAAAAGTTTGTTTTTGAATGTTTACAAACAGCATTTGTTTTTTGAGAATCTTAATCAGATTCTTTCCTTAAATTCCTTATAATTTCCACTCATTTATTTATTTTATTGGATTGTTGGTAACACCAAAATAATATTAAATTCAATACATTTTTTAAAATCGTATTCTTTCATAGGTACACCACTTTGTTGATGAGACGACCGTAGTTTGACGTTTGCAAAAAGAATGCCATATTTGAAAAAACATTTATTTTATGTTTGGGAATTCAACCATAAACAAGTACCTACTTAAATTCAATATTTTTTTAATATCAACAATTTTTAGTTTTGGAATTTAATCACAAACAAGTACCTAGATGAAAAGTATTATCCAAGATGATAGCAGGCAAGCTATTATTCGGGCAGGACAACGTCTGTCGGGTCCGCTAGTTGATATTATATAATGTCGGTTGCAGAAATTAGTCATTTTTTGACTGAAAAACTAGCATTTCGCGGTACATCATATGATATTGAAGAACATCACGAGTATGATTTACTTAGCAGTCTTTTTATTATGTAGGAACATTGCTTTGAAATAAATCAAACTAGTAGAATGCTCTAAATACACTCTAATCGAATTGCAATCGGAAGATACGAAATCCATATGTACCTTCACTATGACGGTATTGCTAAAGATAAATTCTCCCGAGCGATCACGAAGATACACTACCGATCCAGTATCTTCAAGTTTTGAGGTAAGTACATCGATGTGCATCAAAGGCCCTGGGTAAAAATATCTACGCATTCAAAATGACCAAAATTTTTTTCCACCGAGTAATTTTTGCTTTTACTGCAATTTAGTTAAATTTAAACCGTTTTGAGATGACTACTTTATCTAAGAAGCCTATTTAAAATACGAAAGAAAATTAAATCATTATTTTTTCTTTATCTAGTGGTGAAGTTTTGAAATTTGGGATAATTACAGCGCATGCGTAAGACACGCGGCCATTGAGATTTGGAAGAAATATTGCCACCTCTTCTTATCAGCCCGTTTCTCTCCACTCCTGAATATGGGCCTCTTCAATATTTTTTCATGATGTGCTCTCCTAGGCACTCTGTTTCAATCCATGTCCCACGAGTTCGACGATGTCTAACGACATGTATGTCTATGGACTAACGTCCACCTCCAATATTGCGACTATTCAAAATAAATATAATTTTGACATTTTTTCATATCTCCCTGAAAGCACATATCAACTTATTGAAAGAGCCCGGCTTTGTAATACTAGGGTAGATTGAGATATCCGAAAAGTTATTTTTCCGTCGTGGGATTTGTTAAATGTCATATAAAAATCGTGTTGAAGGGAGCACCTTTTTGTTTAATTACGACTTAAGTCAATTTTAAACCATTTCAAAGTGGGCAATTTTAATCATAGAAGGTACAAAAGAGGAATATTTCAATTTCAAGTCAGAATTGAACGGTCAAATGATCCCTCATCACTAAAAGGTGAACCCAAGAACCGCTGGTATAAAGCAAGGACTTCCACGAAAAATGCAATTTTCTGTAATATGGACAACCGTAGCCTCTCTCGGGTAAAACTCCTCAAAAAGAGAATCGAGCGGAAATTGGTCCATTTCAAGGAGTGATAAAGTACTCCTTGAAATGGACTACCATGCTTGAAGTCACGGATTCCGTTCCTGGCAAGGTCGATGTGAAATATTTATTTAGGATGCGATTTTTCAGTGTAAAACTTCATGGTCAACTTCGTAAGACTGAATGCTTATCTTCATCATAATCATCTAGTGGTGCATAGGTTACTGTATGCGCAGCATTTGGTGTACCGATGCAGTTTCCTATGCACCATCGGGCGCGATTACGGGTATAAACATGCTCAAAATATTGTTTGATAAAATGGGTTTAATGAACGCGTGATTCTTATTTCTATAAAAATAGATAAGTACACAGGTTCACCGGAATCTTTTTTTACACGAGAGATATGTTTTACTCGGTACCGTGTAAAAAAAGTATTGTAAAAAAATTTAAATGCCGAGTAGGTCTTGTATAAAAATCAATTCGTGAATTTTTTATGTATCTTATTTTTTTTAAATACGATATGACATCAAAATACTTTGAAAAATCAAAACAAAGATAAATTTGCTGCAACAGAGAGGGAAAATATGTAGGTATTAATAACTCCCTAGGGAGGAAACCCAGCCAGACTGCAAGCATTTAGACATACTCAAACATTTTTGACTAAACAAAGATTATAATCCATAACTTCTACAGGCATCAAAAAGCTGCTATGAAAGAGAATTGCTGTGATGATTTCAAACCCATCGGGGAGAGGAAAGATAAAAAGAAGATGAATCATAATTTTAGATTAACAATGCACCACAGCTGTAGAGACGACATTTTGCTCTATTGCATAGAACAAAAGTGTTCCAAATTTTTTGTTAGGTTATTGGTTCAACAACAAACGAGTAACGGATGTTCAGCGCTCCGCTTGCAATTCTCGACCCAAGTACCTGCGGTCCGTTGCTTTGCTGTAAATTAACTTCATGATTGATAATCCGATAATGATTTTTGGCATTTGGTACCGCCTTATTACTGTGAGATCATAATACATTATACTCCTAGTAAGCGATGTAGGAAATTCCAATGACAAATAGTAAAAATACATTACTAATACGAATTGTTAAATTAAAGTTTTAAAAAAAAACGGTTTTTGGAGCGTGTTATTTCGAAACCGTGTAAAACGAGGTTCCGACGTATAAGAATTGAGTTCATTGCAGGTACCAGGTACGAGTGGAAAAAATGCGTTGGCGTTGGTGAGCAAAGATCTTTACACGTTCTTTTGGATTTTAATTTTCCAAGAAAATATGTTTCTTCACCTGGTCTAGACATTTACAATACGTCTCATGTGTTTTTATGTTAAAGAATCTTTATTCAACAAATAAACAGGTTGTTAGATTATTATTTTATTAGTGTTAAGTTGAACGATGTTATACAGAAAACATTAAATCCACAATTTGGCAAATTTGAGTTTTTGATGAATGCTACTTCATTTTCAAAAAAACTGGGAGTGCGGCTAAGAATAGCAGGTTCCACATTCAACAGTATGAAGGCTGTCAGGAGATCGGATATTTACTCAATGAAATCCAAATGCCGCCTATATAACGCCTGCATAACACCTATTCCCCTCTATAGATGCGAATATATGTTAAAAGTACTAAAATGAAAAAAGGAAAAACTGCAATGAATTAAAATTTTAGGAATATTATTATCGAATGATCGCTGTTCATATTTGTTTTTAAATTTTAACAAAACTATATCATTAACAGATGTAAATCTTGTTAGGTAATTGTGTTAAAATGTAATTATGTTCATTGAAATGAACATGCTTTAGAAAATAATTTTACTCCATAAAATCCCTTTAACTGGTAAAATATTAAAAATTCGAGTTTCTCTTTATGTCACGAATTTGTTATTTTCAACAACAAAGATTGACATATAATTTTATGTGATTTAAAAAGTAAAGGAATCCAACCAATAAAACCTTTACTTTTTTAGAAAAAAGTTTCATTCTTACCATTTACCTAATTTTTTCAATTTTGAACACTATAAAAAAATACTAATGAAATTGGTGTAGAGTGGGATTCGGACCTAGGACTTCTGATTCGCAAATCGAATGACACCACAACCCGATATGATTAACAAAAAAAACATATATATTTTAAATAAGTTCTGCTTTTCTGTAATGTCAACAATGTCTCGTTTATTACTTACAACATTTACATATTTAAATATATTAACTTCACGCTGTGTCTTTCTAAAATGTGAAGATATATTCTTGTGTTTTGAGACGACTTAAAAAATTAGCTTACACTTTACGGCTTTCGTGGGGTAGTGGTCAAGACGCTTGACTCACACACGGAAGGTTCCATGTTCACTTCCCGGCGAGAACACAAAACAAAAATGTAATTTTTTTCAAGCCTGGGTGTTCTGTGATGTAATTCACCACTGTAATTGGGCTTCCTGGTCTGTTGAGGTGCAAAAAATAAATAAATCAAAAACATTAATTTTTTTAAATTTTATTTTTCCATTATACTTAAACTTTAAAATAAAATCGAGTTCGTCTAGTAGTATATATATATATATTTTTTTTTAAAAAGAAATATTTGCGTTCTTATGATTTACCCAAATATTTAATTTTGAGGGCCATTTCCAACGAGTTGTAAATAACTCACTATTAGAAAATGGAATCAAGTTGGGGTAGAGTGGGATTTGAACCACGGACCTTTGGTCCGTGAGTCCAAGACACTAGCCACGGAACCACAACCCGATATTAGTAAACGCGTTTGCTTTATTTCATTAACAAGTGGTTGTTCACGGCAATATACTCCCTTATATAATCGATGGTGCACTGCAATTGAACGAAGTTACTCAGAAAACAGTCAGCCATTGAAAAATGCAACTGAGATAATAGGACCTTTGTGAAAAGAGTGAATAATCAAATCTACACAACCGTTGGAATGTTTTTGACTTTGACAAATGATAAACAATGAATACATTAGTTCTTTTATTCTGATACAACAAGAACCGTATTATGTATTTGACCAGTTTTAATTAATTTTTATGTACCGTAAGAATTTTCTAGTGCCGTGGGCTCTTTCGTTTTCTGCAAATTGATAAATGCCGTTTTTGTGATCGACCCTATTTTCGGGTGATTATTGCAGTTTTTTGTATAAAAGCGGCCTGGCTGTTTTTAGCAGAACATAAAATTGATCTTACTGCGCGGGATAACACAACACTATTATCTCATTTTACAAAATTGAAGAAGTATGGAAGTTTAAACATAGGCAAAATGGTGAATGTAACGAAGTGCGTAAGGACCCACTTACACCAGCCAATGATAGGTCATAAGCCCTGTAAATGCCAAGACTTTCATAATCCCTTATCTAAATTTTTCTCCATCCCTGTTGTAATATGTTTTGAGTTGAATTAATGCAGCGCCCTACGCGATATTATACGCGATTGAAAAAAAACATCCTCTGATTCACACCCATTGTTTTATTCTACGATGATATGTGTGTGAAATAGAACCAGAACTCAGGAACAAGTATTTTCGCCTCGACGGTAAAAATCCACAATGAGAAAATCGAGTGGAGACATGTCCGCCTCTTCGTATAGTGCTTGGCGTATTCGCCTACCATTATCGAAGTCTCGGGCTCGATTCCTGGCAGGGTACACGTGGAATATTGATTTCGAAGGTAGTCATTTCATTGCTTCCGGATTGGTACGTAAAGTGCAGGACGGATATTTTTTAAATTTATTTTTATATATATTTAGTCCCATGTATTTAGTAGCCTTACATGTCATGTACAAGGCTAAGGTACTCGGAAAAAATCGTTTTTGTTTGTCTTGGAAATGGGATGTTCGATCACTGATTTTGGTTTATTACCTTTATGAGTCCAATCACCACTGTTGAAAAGTTCAAGAACAATAGCACGTGATAACTACTTTTAACTACAGTGTGGATATCTGTTAAGGATATTCCATCTTTCCTGCATTCTGCTTCAAGATTATGGCGTTGTAAACTGAAAAATGGGCAATGAAATAACAGATGTTCGATACTCAGTGAAGAAATATTATCGCATGGACAATAGTCATCATTACTTCATTTAAACGTATTTAGATAACTTCTCATAGCTCCATGCCCGGTAAAAATTTGGGTCGTTTAGAAAATACTTTGGTGATGATGACGGAAGTTTGCTGCATCAGCCAGCGTTTTGGTCCAAGCTTTTGGAATATAATTTTGGATGATCTTTTACAAATAGATTTTGGAAACGGAATTGACATACAAGCGTTTGCTGATGATGTTTTTCTGACAATCAGAGCTCAACTTATGTCTGAAGCCGAAGAAAAAACAAACCGTTCCCTTTCGACAATAGCTGATTGGGGAAAAAGGGTTAAACTTAACTTCTCAGAGGAAAAAACAAAAGCAATGCTAGTAACCAAAAAAAAAAAGAAACTCTTCCTAATTTATTCATGAACGGTGTAAGACTAGCTCTTGCTGACTCTATTGAGGTATTAGGTGTAACTGTAGACAAGAATCTCAACTGGTCACTTCATGTTGATAACGTCTGCAAAAAGGCTAACAATCTTTCTGGAATGCTTGTGAGAGTGGCAAAACCAACATGGGGTGCTCTCCTGCGGTAATGCAGCAAATATATTATGGTGATATTGAACCTCTTGTTACATATGCGACCAGCTTATGGAGTGAAGCGGTAAAAAATAAATGCAATAAAAAAAACTTGACAGCTTATAAAGACAATTTTCCATAAGATCTTGAAGAGGATACAAAACAATTTCACTCATCTCAGCTCAAGCTCTAACAGGGTTTACACCGTTAGACCTTAAAATTCAAGAAAGGAAGGACATTTTTAATGTAAAGAAATTTGGTAAGCTGTATTCCATTCCAGATGATCGCAAGTACCAAGGAACTGCAAACTATTTCGATTTACCTCACCCGTGCTAAAGAATACCCGAAAGTATTCTTTTACTTTACAAAGATATACCTCCTTATGCTCTCAATGAAATAAGAATCTTTACGGATGGTAGCCTGCTCAACGGCAAAGTGGGAGCGGCATTCGTTCCTTTTGAGAGTGATAAAGAATTGCCAGGCAGAACTTTTAAATTAGATAATTTCTGCTCAGTTTTTCAGGCTGAACTACTCGCAGTACGAAAAGCTCTCGAATGGTTATTAAAAAAACCACCAGAGAGATGGGTTATTGCAAAAATATTATCAGATTGTCATTCGGGCGTTCAAGCAATAGCGGATACTCGGTCGGTAAATCCATTCATTGTAGATATTCAGAGTAAAATTAAGCATCTAAAAATAAGAGGGATGATCATTCAAATATGCTGGATGAGAGGACATGCTGGTATCGTAGGAAATGAGAGAGCGGATGAACGAGCAAGAGCCGCAACTTGTAAAAGAACGGCACCTTTCTTCTCAGAATTTCCCCTTAGCTTTGCTAAACGCTGTATAAAACAAAATACGCAGCAGCGTTGGGAGGATCATTACCGCGCTTCTTCTACAAGTAAAATCACTAAAATGTCGGACGGATCATCTTACCTTAACGTAATGGACGATCGAAATTCGCTGCATTCAGTTTACAAATGCGGTGACCTTATGCACACTTTGGTGCGGAAATGATAATGATGGTACATACTCAATACGTTACTTTAAAATTTACTTTTAAACTCTCGTTAAAAAAAAAAAGCCAAAAAAATGGATGCTATGCTATTGCGCGGTGATTCTTCAAATAACGCGGAAAATTCAGTATACATAAATACAGAATGTTAATGTAATTTTATGATACTTTGAAAGCCAAATAAATCAATCTTGATTTAACAATGATAACATATTGAATTTCTGACAGGCATGTAAAATTCATAAATGGATTTAAAAATTTTGTTTCAATGTTATGCGCGACGGTAGATTGCATTTTCCAGCTATTATAAAAATAAAACAAATTCACGGCACAATGGGGAAATTGAGTAGTTTTAAAAAATATGCATATTTGTTAATAGAATATCGAACTAAGCCAACTTCTCAATTATTATTTTTTAGTACTGAATTTTCATCTCTGTCCTGTCTCTCAGCCTCTATATCAGCCTCTCTATAATAATGGACAGAGGATCGAGAAAGTTGACAGCTACTTGGGAGTGACAGATACTTGGGAGTTCACATAACTGAGGATGGAAGCTTGCACAAAGAGTTCGCAATCCGCGTAGAAATTGCTGGAGAAACTTTCAACATGATACGTGTTGTCTGGAACTCTAGTCTATACTCGGTCAAAAAGAAATGCCGATTCTTCAATTCTTGTATAATGCCATTACTTCTATATGGGTGTGAATCTTAGCACCTTACCAAAGCTCAAAACACCAAACTTCTGAGTTTTGAGAGTAAGCGCTTGAGAAGAATATTAGTTATGGAGTGGTTCGATTTTATAACTAACACTGAAGTCCAAGAACGGACGCAGCAGCTTCCTATAACGAGCGTCTTGAGGGTGTGGCCGTAGACCCAGCTTGGACTAGTGCTGCGCATCTCTCAGGAGAACCTAAAACCAAGTTTCCTCTTCTTAAGATCTGGAAGACCGTCGATGACGATCTTTCGATTTTATGCAGCGGAACTAAGGGGCGCTAGATTGACGTGAGAGGAGGCAAAAATACTGGCTGGTGATAGGGTCTCCTGGAGGCAACTGATGTCCACATGTTCTACTTAGGAGCGGATGTGGAAAAGGAGAAGAAGATTTTTTAAGTTTAACGAGTCACGCTCTTAAGATATTTTTACGAATCTTACACAACAGGCTCTGGAGAAAGATTGATTGTTTTCGTGGTGATTTTGATACAAACGAGGCCCTTTTAATGATGTTCATATGTGTTTTATCGACTATGAGAAGGCATTCGATAATGTAAGACACAATAAGTTGCGAGACCATTTTAACGAAATTCGATTGGATGGGAAAGAAATTTGGATTATTTATAACCTCTATTGGAATCAAACTGCACACGTCCGCATAAATAACATTAACACTGATGAAATACAAATCCTGAAAGAAAATCAGGGTTCCATTTTTTGCCGATGCTTTTTAACTTGTACTCCAAATTTGTATTTAGAGAGGCCTGACAAAGATGTTGTAGGAATTAAAATAAATGGTAAAATAATAAAATAATCAAATAATATTTAGGATGCTGGTTAAATGATGAGTGGTATACGAATTCTGAACTAAAGACCAGAATGGAAATTTTGAAATCAACCTTTTATAAAATGCAGAAACTTTTAAAAGCTTGTGTATTGCCAGTATTGCTGTACGGAGTAGAGAGTTTGACTCATAAAGTTTCAACGATGAACAAAATTGAGGTCTTCGAACTTTGATTGCGCAGATGAATGCTTTAAATCTCATAGACTGATCGTGTCTCCGATGAAGCGGTTTTGTATTATGAACAAAGAGAGAGGTTAATGACCACTTTCAAAATAAGAAAAATCTCATACTTTGGTCACATATTCCGCAATGAGAAGTTCGCCCCTCCAACTTATTATGGAAGGAAAGATAGAGGGCAGGCGGGGCATAGGACGGCATCATGGCTCAAAAATCTCAGACAGTGGTTCGGTGTGTCGGATGCTGCAGGCCCAGGATCGTGATGAATTCAGAACGATGGTCGCCAACCTTCGGTAGGAGCGGCAAAAGAAAAAGAAGAAGAAGATTTTTTAAAGTTTTGTAATTTTGAAATTATACCGCTCGTCACGATTTAAAGTCGAAAATTTTTCTGACATTTGAAAAAAGAACCACATATCTGTCAGAACACGCCAAATGTCGAAAAACGTGGCAACCTGGAAACAGAAAATCTATCAAAACAACGCTATAATTTTATTTTTTTTAAAGTATGTTAAGTATTAAAATCCCAAAGTTATTATATAGAACATTTATAAAACAACTGTGTAATATGTATAGATATATTGTTATTATATTATTTTGAAATAGAACACTGTATGTTAATTGTATTTATGTTTATGTTTATAAAAGGCATTTGTGCCGTGTATACACTAATAATAAAAAAAAATAAAAAAAACAAATAATTGATTAGAAATTGCACACGTAAAACTGTAATGTTTCTAAATAGTTCATTTTTTCATTCGAGCAACTTCGCAATATAGTTGATTAAATACTTTAATTTTTAGAGCATACAAAAAACATTCTTTTTTTTATTTCCCGTAGCACTAAATTTCTTCATTCGTCAAAATTACCCTCACCAAACTTCTATTTGCAGGCATGTTTATTCTGACGCTACGCAGCGCTGTTTGAATTCGTAATCAAATAAATTTATCAACACGTTTTCATTAAAGTATTTATTTAATTTTATCACGTCATATCTTTCTCGATCTTCCTCGTTTTCTGCATGCAACAACATTCACATAGTAACTTAGTTTTGCCGTTCTTTCACCTTTCATCCACTTACATGTCCAGACCATCACAGAACTCCTTTCTAGATTTTGTAGATAATACTTTTCAATTTTTTTTAAATCTGACATCCTTTTTACTCCACAGTAAAAAAAATACTATCCAAATTTTTTTGTTTTTTTTATTATTTTATTTATTTCGTGTCAGGTAATGTACTAATTGGAAAACTATGAAGCTGACTAATGTCCACTCGATTTTCTTTTGCGATTTTTTTTTTCAGATAGTAAAAACTAAATAGATTAAACAGGAAACGAAAATAATTAATAAATATCCACCCATCCTAATTTTACATGCCGATTTAAACGTAAAATGTAACCTTAAAAACCAAGTTTACTTTTTGATCCCTGAACCCCCCCCCCCCCCTACACACACATTCTGCGACGTATTGCTAAATATTATTAACCTAATTTTAGTGCATGTTCGGACATGGTGGTGTTTGCATCCCCTTTTACTCTGCATGTAATTTTTTTCGTAAATACTACGTATGACGGAAAAATCGAAAGTGTATTTTATTATTTGCATGCTGGTGTAGTGAGTGTCCTGACGAAGAGACTAGTACGTCTCGAAATCATTAGACATAAAAAGTCGGTAAGCGATTAAATACTTATATTTATTTATTAAAATGTTTTATCACAAAGTTAATGCTTTGAACTTATCATCTTTGAATTAAATAATGGTTCACACTTTAAGCACCGGTCGAATACACATATAATTTACTCTGTGCCCGGCCCATTTTTGTGAAATTTCATGCTTTGTGAAAGGTTTCTTAAAAGTGTCATAATTATGAAAATACTAGGTTATATCAATTGAAACTTCTTAGATGTATTTGAAATAATTAAAGTAATTTGTGTATGATAGTGGTGCCAACATTGGCCTATATGGAGAGCCACATTGCGCATTGCAATATTCGCACATATACAAGGCCTCCCTCTTTTATCTGTGCTTTGTATCCCGGAGCCGTGTAAACACGTGATCATATAACCTAGGATGTTTTTAGGACAGTAAATAAAAGGTCAAAGGGTAAGAGAGCTAATTGGTCGAAAAAATAAGTGGAAGTGTACCAAGTATTTTTAATTAGTTACTTAGTTATTTCATGAAAAAATAATATTTGCATTTTCTATTTTACGTAATACGTCGGTGCATATTTTGATTTCAAAGAAAATTTGAAAGGTAATATAAAATAAACGATATCATGTTTTCCGCTCTCGTAATGCAGTACGGAAAATTGTTATAGGAAACTTTTTCAGCGAACGAATGTTATTGCTTTTCTTGCAACTCTGCGCTTTGACGAATCCTATTTTCTATTTGTGTCTCTTGTGCATTCGTTTGACAGGATACACTGTAAGTGAACATGTCCTGCAGTTTAGATTGCCGTTTACTAGCAAATATACTTTATCTTAGAATACCGGAAATTAAATAATAAATGTTGAGGCAAATATAAAGTTCAAATAGTCAAAAACTTCTTTTTTTATTTATATCACTACAGAGATGGGTAGAATTTTTGTTTCAAGATTATGGATATTCGAGCGTTTACAGGGCTTATGACCTGTCATAGGTTAGGTTCAAGTGGCCACTTTTATGTAGATACTACAACATTCCCCATTTCGCTTATTAGCGAATATCCATATCGGTGACATTTTTGGTTTTTGTATATATGTCATGAAACAAGGAAAGCTTTCGCTAGCGCGTTTGGAGCGCCATCTATGTATTTGATATTGAGGTTAATAAGGTCGCTAATAAGCGAAATGGGGAATGTTGTAGTATCTACATAAAAGTGGCCACTTGAACCCAACCTATGACAGGTCATAAGCCCTGTAAACGCTCGAATATCCATAATCTTGAAACAAAAATTCTAACCATCTCTGTAGTGATATAAATAAAAATATACCTACTCCCCCTTGGGATAAAACCCAGAATTGTGTGTGTATAAATATGTAAATATATATACATATACCAAAAAATAATATTGTGTCAAAAACTTCAGTAAATATTTGTATTTTTTAATGTTTAATAGTATTTATATTTTGTCGGCCTCGTGGTGTAATGGTCAGCGAGTTCTACTATGTGAGAGGTCTCGAGTTTGATTTCCGATATGGTTGATGTGATGGTTGAATATTTATTTGAGAGGGTGTTTACATACCAGAATATTTCATAGTCCCTGGACTGGCACCTCGAGTGTAAGACTGATCATCTTATCCTCGTGTAACAAAAACATGATCGAGATACGCTGCGATTGGTGCACCAATGCAGCGCTCTATGCATAATTAGTTGCGAAAAGGGAATGATGATGATGATTCAAAAAAATATAACAAATTTATTTTATTGCAATATTTGAATTTGTCCAAATGTTTGCAGACAAAATACTGGATTTCACCCCCTCGGGAGTCATGTTATGTTCAAACATAGGCAAAATGGTGAATGTTACACAGTGTATAAAGTGGCCACTTAAACCAGCAAACGACATGTGGTAAGCCCTGTAAATGCATAGAATTCTTTATTCCCTTCCATGAAATGTCCTTAATCTCTTTTTTAATATAAGTATTAATACTAAGATTAAATAGTTTAAATATATATTTATGTATATTTTATGTACAACCTTTTATGGACTATTCAGTATCTACCGGTTTTGAGACGTATTGGTTTCTTCGTCAGGACATTAACCCTAGAAACCTAACCTTCGTTGAATCGACGAATATGGGATAGCAAATAGCTGTCTCTCTTTTCCCCACATGCTGATGATTGTGTTGTTGCTTGTCACTCAGTGCTTTCCTCCGTCTTTCGGGAGACAATGAGGAATTCCACTGTTTTCTATTTATTTTTTTTCTATTAGCGTACTATTTAACTAAGCAAAAATATTTTTATTTTTTTTGTGCGTTATTTACAAAGATATGATTTTTTAAAGTTACATTCGCCAAATGACTGTAATCAGTGTGTCACTTTTCAGTAGTGACGTCACGAAACGGTTGGCGTTCTTACTTTCACTGACCTGACAAGAATCTATGGAATTTTACTTTGATTACTTCATTTAGTTGATCGTAATTTGCTCATTTCTATGCTATGGTTGTTTTTACGAACGTTTCGATTTAGAAAAACCTAGAAAGTTGACATAATCTCTGGTTGAAATGTCA